>NW_020170433.1:229841-234043 GCF_000524195.1 Echinococcus granulosus
TTTTTAGTCTCATGATGTATTCNCAAATGTGCCTTCAATGCCTTCTTTGTCGATTGCCCGATTCATGAATGTACTTGATGTTACTGTTCTTATGGGATTGCTTTATTTCTTCATTTAATTGCACCATGTACCATGCGGTTCACCTGGACCGTTGGTGGTCAGTGGAAGGACATTTTGATTCGATTATGGTTGAAGCATAAAGACATATCACTCCATCCTCAAGTTTGCTCTCAGAAGTTGGTCATAGTTTTGGAGGCAGCAATGTTTGTTTTTGTCTTTACAAAGGTAATGATACAAAAGTCAGTTATTTCACCTCCCCCTCTGTAAATGTTTACATTCTTATTGATAACTCAAGCTGTCAATGTCCAATTATGATTGGTTCTTCCTAGAGGAACATCGCTGGTTATAGTCCGGTGCAGTTTGTTAGTTAAACGGTATTCCTATTCAGTTATATGAATATATTAGTGGTGTAAAAGCGAGAAGGCCATATCTTCTCCGCTCTTTGTATTCGCTAACTGACCTGGCCCGTCAGCAATAATCGAGGCATCAAGTTTGCCTGTGGAACTGCAAAGTATGAGAGCAGTTTTTGGCTATTAGTACATTGTTTAAAAGTGTTTGATCCTATCATTTTTCCATGCTTGTTTTCTTTAAAATCTCTTTTACCAACATGATTGCATCGCACCAGTTCCATTACCATAGTCCGAGTTTAGACTTGGAAAATAAAGTGTAAAAACTCATGAACTCCCTGCTTTACATCCTCCTCTCCTATGATTTAGGAAATAATTTACTCATAGGAACCCCTACAAAAAGGAATGCTGGCCAATGATGGTTCAAGGTAGTATGGCCCATTCACTGTTAAGATGTCGATGATGCGAGGGTTGAACCACTCGTTTCGCATTTTGCGTCTTCCCTTTCGTGATCGTTGATCCGTTCTAGTTAACTTAACCACCAAGGTGTTAGTTCGGTGAATGAAAGTCAAAACATGCAAGTGATGGCTGGTAGTGAGTTGACCCTAGCTGTTTGTGCCATTAACTTCATCTAGGTCCATTCCTTCTTAATTCATAGCGTTTTTTGAGTTAATGTTAATGAGGCGATAAGGGCAACATCAGTAAGGAACCATGATTTTCGTATTTTACGCCGGCTCTTATGATTGCTAGTTCGGGCCCGACGTATAAATCAAGAAATTCGAACGGCAACTGGTGCTGATTTCAATTGATCCCAGACGAGTGCTAAGGACGATTTCTTTTCCCTCAAGGCAAAACTACGCGGTCAGGTTGCAACGGAACAAGAGAAGGTGCTAACTGCAAAGGAATCTGAGCTGGAGGAGGTACAGACAGCACTGCAGGATCTGCGCGATCGCCTGCAAGCCGAAGAGGGACGACGTGAGCAGGGCGAGATCCAAATCAGTCGGCTGCAGGCTTCCCTCGAGGAGGCCAAAAAGACCATTGAAAATAATGAAAATAGTAAGCTTTGTAATTACCACTTGTTTTATGAAGAGTCTCAGAAGTATGAAATCTCTAAACTGTATGCATCTTAATTACTCATCATTGGCAAACAAAAAGTCTGGGTAATGTGTGGACAAGAGAAATGTACTTTTCTCTGTTTGAGGTTTCTTGGTCTGTTTTTTGTCTGAACACCCTCTGAAGTTCCTCAATCCCAGGCATCATTTGCTTTTCTGGTGAGAGACTCGAGGCTGCTTCTATATTTAACAAATTTTTCTCCCTATAATGACGATTGGAAAGGTGGTTGTTATGATCTAGAATGTGCATTTGATTACGCGTCGTTGGTAATTTGATTTGATTAAACTGTATCAAGAACAGGTGGAGCGCCGAATTCTCTAACTCGGTGGCTAAATAAATCTGGAATTTCATGTTTCACCATCCCAATGAGTGGTTTAAATGTTCCACTGCTCAACTTCTGCGGTTGGGTAACGAAAATTTTTTTTCTTGTGAAATAATTCCCACCCTTTGCAACTGCTCTACTACACCTCAAGGGGGCACATTCATTGCAGTTAGTCTCATTTCGTATGGTTTTGATGGATCACCACCCTACTCGGATAACATCTAACTCTTTTCTGTTATACCTCTTTCCGACTATACATTTCTGTATTTGGATCAACCCTTCCTATTTGGCATTATAAATCTTCGAGTCATTTTTCGTCTACAAAGGAATTAAATGTGTACCAGCCGTTTGTGAGTAACCACACAACTTACCCCGCTTCTCGGTTGCAGTAATCTCCTGGTTGAATCGCCAAATCTCTGAGTCCTACACGCGGTCCTGGCAACAGCGGCTTAAGTCGACGGGGATCACGGTGATGCCCTCCTATATGGCCGATAAGCAACCACCGCTCCCGACACTACTGCCTTCGCAATTTTCGCTCAACAGCAAGACCAAAAATGAGAGCCTTTCTGGTGGCCTAAAACCTATCACTGGTCCTTCTGCTACCTCACCTTCCCCGTACCATCCTCTAACTTCATCTCCTGGTATTGACTTGATTTTTTCCAATTTTTTCCCAAGCAGATGGAAGTTTGGGTATTTTAATAGCGCCCATAGAGATTCGTTGTTTGTTACCGTGTTTCACAAGGATGTTAGAGTCTAATCAGAGTATAGCTTTGAGTTCCATCTCTGTCAAGTCACCATGTGGCTTCATTCCCATTCCTGAGTTTCGACTTGTTGTTACTAATTATTCGACTGATTTTCTCCTTTTGGCAGACTTTGCAACGGGTTTAGCCACTAGTGTTACTTCTGCAATGGGGGGTGCTGGATCAGTCACCTTGACAACTAGTGGAGCAGGACTTGGGCCAAGAGCCTACGGCGCCAGCCCTGCCCCCTTGTGCCGCACCGGCAAGGAGAATTGTTTGCGAAGTGGGTCTTCCATCACTGCTCCCAGTGTCGTCACCGCTACTAACAGCAATACAGTAGCAATGGTGCCTACTGCTGTAGCATCGGTGAGCCGTTTCTCTCTTCAATCGTAATCCGACTGTTTAGTTTTTTATTGATAATTCGTATATCCGTAAATTAGGGTTTAATCTGGCAACGGATAAAGCCTATTAGTTAATCTAAAATTGGATTTGCCATTAAATTAGTGGGGCTTAGAAACACTTTCCGTGCTTTTCGATCTTTATTCAAAATGGCTAAAAAAAGAGGATGAGTTTTACTTTTTCGTTTCTGAAATTGTGATGCAAATTTTTTGGTCAGCAAGTTGACCGTCCCTTCAAAAATGACATATTTTTCGCCTGGGCTGAAGATTAATACGAAGTTTGTGCCAATTGTATGAGAAGGAAAGGCGCGTTTTGCCTTGCGGTTCTTGGGGGTGGAAGTGTATCAGGAACACAGGCTCATCGTAACTCAAGGATGTGTATTCTCAAGTAGTTGACATGGTAGTATAAGTACGAGCACTTGGAATTCGAGTCCAAATCATTTGCTACCTACAGGCACGCTGTTCCTCGCACCAGGCAAATCGTTATAAAAGTAGCTTTCAATATTTTAGTGGCACGGAGAGTAGAACTTCACTTAACTGTATTTTTTTCTTCACTTACTGCCTTTGCCCCATTTGCTGTTGTTGAATTCGTTTTCATAATTTGTGCTTTACATTGTCAGCTTTCCTAATCAAAACCGCATCCCAATCCGTGAATCATCCTTCCGTTCAGGTTATATTGGTAATTTTGATACCTCTGTTGCACAATAAAAGTGTGGTACCTCGACGGTACTACGCGTGGTAGGTTTGTCTGTCAAATATGTCACGCAGCGGTCAAGCTTAGGCCCAGTAACTCAAGATGGCGGACAACAGTGGTAGTCAACTCGTGTATGCTAGAGCATTTGATGATGAACGCAGTCTCTTTTCAATGAATATATCAAATCCTAAGCCGCGGTTATGTGCTCGGATCTACGGAAGACTCAAAGCATAATATGGTACGGTGATAGGATGCTCAATTGATCAGCCGCTCAGCAGTTAAGACGCTTGACTGGTGCTGAATTTTTCAAGATGACTATTAGTATATCTGTCAGTGATCTCGGCCATGGTTTTCATGAATGAACTTTTATCACGAGGATTGCTTGATCTTGAACGTTTAATCGGCGCGTTACTTGTCGTGTGACGAAATTTCACAGTAAGAGGGCTCGTTCTCTGAGAACATTAGATGCAACTTATTCACTCACAAATATTTGCAATTCATAAACATTGGTGCATGCTAGGTACCAAG
>NW_020170433.1:234143-272623 GCF_000524195.1 Echinococcus granulosus
ACATCCGTTGTAGTTAGCTTTTTGCTTTGGTAAGCTCCAAAGTCCCGGTTTGGCCAGAGTGCCTCTCGTACTTAAGCATTACTAGAACTGTAAAGATAATCCTTCGCGTCACCTCTTTTTACTCGGAGAGTGCTTTTAATGTTGAGCTGATGTCTCAATTCACCCGTCAAAATCAGTTTTCTACCCAAAGTTTCATTATCTATTATTAAATAACTTTTTTAACATTGCTCAAATATTAATGCTTAAATTAAGCATGTACTTGACTGGGATTTGGTCTGATCCACTATTCTAATCTCAATTACTGCTTTCGGAGTTGTTATCGTATTTCAACTACACTGAAGCTAAAAATGGCCCTTTCTAGGTAGCAGTTCAAAGCCGTTATCCAAAACCAAATCCCTGACCCACAATTTCACTACCTGTGATGCTTGCTTAGTGCCTCTTGAAGTGGTCCAGAGTGAGTATCGATTGTTTGACCTCTTCTCCTTTCCCCTTGGAACCAGGTCCCGAGTACGTTGAATGGCATCACCTCGGAGATGGCGGGTCTATCTGTTCGTCCACCGCAAACTCTGCTGTTGACACGGCAGCAGCAACCTCTCCACCCCGACGCCAAGCGTACGTTGTCTCCCTCTGCCTTACACTGTCCAATTTTCACCCTCCCTCTTTTGCTCCCCAATTTTTCGCCTGCGAAACAAGTGTCGTGTTTGTCCAGTCGGAAACTCGCTCCATTTAGTGATGCTATTTCGTTCCTCAATCCCCGGTTATTTCGAGGATGTGCTGCTCAGTTCCGACTGCTGCTAATTTAATCTTTGAAAGAGGGTGCAACATAGGAACTGCATTTTTTGCTTCGTTCAGGTGTGTGGACGTGTCTCTTGGGAACTGCTCAATCCGTTTTTCACCCAAAACCCAAACTCATATTGTACTCTCATGGTCATAATTCAGCGGAGAAAGGGGAACAAACCTTCAGCACTTGATTTATTACCCGATTGGACATGTTTTAAAGTGTTAACCGCCCTGGGCCCGATACACTTTCATGCCTTTCTAGTTTCTGCTACTTGCGTTTGTAGCGATTTGAGTTAGATACATTGGCTAAATAGAAATTTATGCTTTTAAAGTATCTGTTAAAACTTCTTGCCCCTAGTGATTCTTCCTGAGGTACTAATAGTGCTTTAGACACTTTTCAAGTAACTTCATTTTTTTGCATCTTCATGCTCACTTGAAAGTTTGGCTGTTGTCAACGAGGTTAATTCGAAGGCAAACTGTCAGTTCTTGTAATGTGAAAAGTAAGACTTGGCATCATCCTATGTGGAGGTGTCTCGGATTGGTTTCTAATTTCTGTCTATAGTGTTCAATGCATGTGCGCTCCTTGGTTAAATTTAGTGAAGTGTGTGGCTATCAAACCCATGTGGATTTAGCAGTTGACCTTTTGGTTCACGTTTTTGAAGTAAGCTTTTTCCGAAAAGCAGTTCCTATCATGAACGGTTTGTCTGATTTGATAATTCGACCTCTAGCTACAAGGCCCCTCATTCATTTTATCGGAGTTAATTCTCACTTATTCAGCCACTTCTCTCGTGAAATGAAATTCGTCCTGCCCATCTTCTGCAATTGTGGGCTTGAGCGCAAAAGGCTTTGGTCAGCTAAATTTTCTCCTACGTGGATTTTGAATTATTATCCCTTCATCTGATTGGTTGTTGGTGTTGTGAAAAATGCTCTGAAATGTTTATTTTTGGTGGTTGGAATTGGGACAACGTGAGCTAGATGCATTGATGTAAGCAAACTTAGCTGTAATTTTTACTGCTTAAATGGGTGAATGAGTTTGAAGAAGCTAGACTGGATTTGCCTTTTGTGGGCATTAATGAACTTTTGCGCAACAAGACCACTCTCACTTTGTTTTCGAGATGGCAACCAGTGTTTTACGTTTTCGAGAAAATGAACTTCTTTTTGTGTGGATACGTGATGAAAGGCAGCCTCATTGTAATCCGAATTATTTCATTAAATGTTTTTGGACGGCAGTTGATTTAATTTCTGCTGAGTTTCAAGACTTTGCAGACTGGAAGACTGGTTTAATTCTATCGAAATTTCGTGGCACACCCCTCTTCTGTTCTGACAGAATGTTTTTTCATCGTTCGTTTCTTCAAGTCTGCTTTAAAACTTTTAGCTACTTTTGATTGAGCAGTGTGCATTATTAGCTGGCATTGATTCCTCGGCCGTGTTACTTGGCTCTTGCCTAGACTAAAACCGGACGAACACTACTTCAGTGATGGAGTAGGTCGTCGTTCTCTCGCATCGCAAAGAGTCTACGGAAGTGTCCCTTATTGTAAATCCTTCGCAAAATTCGTGCACAGATCGCTAGTGCTTTCATTTCGTCTTCGGGTCTGTCTACAGCCGCTGTAAACTTTGTCCTTCTACGTGAGGCGCACATCTGTTAAGTGCGACCGTATTGCGTTTGGAAACTGCGAAGAATATTTTAAGACATCAGGCCTATTCCACTTCAATTCCAAGGCGGATTAGTGGCCTTTTCCCTGCTTTAATGATTAGGCCTTTGACTGGCGAGCCGTTGTTGTCGTTTTTTTACCAAAGCCAAGTTCTAAAGCAATCGCGTGAAGCTACTTTATTTCATTTGCAAATGAAATTCTGTGCCATTTGTCTTCTGACATGGCTAAATGTTACAGTGTCTAATTGACTACTTCACTTCCTTCATAGAGTACTAGTTGTTTCGCAATCCTATTAATTACCAACGTGTTTCTCTGCCAGGATATCTCGGTGTCCCTCCCTCCTGAAGGCTTTGTGTTTACGCCCTAAAGCAAAATAGGGACAGAATTATCTGAATTTGCCCTTTACCTGCAAATGCATTCCTCCATATTTGATCTAATTCTGTTTACCTGCTACCTCACCGGGAAACGATTACTATTTTGATGAATTATCCAAAAAGTAGGTGTAAGAATGACTTATATGTTATCAATCCGTGATGCTAAGGTGTTTTTTGTTTAGCTCTGGTGAATGGCACCTCGGTGACAAGCGAATGCGAAAGTAGTTTGAGTCGACCGCCTCAATCCGATCAACACCAACTTTCCTCCTTGCTATCTGCCTACTTCCCCCAAGCAGCTGGACCTAGCTAGACTGCGTCCTGACCCTCCTCCTCCACCAGTGGACATCGACGTTGTTGGCTTCTTTGGCGCACATACTGCCACCCACATGCGCACGTAGCCTATCACATGCTTTTTTCACTGTTTCTATACATCCACACCGTTCGGGATATAAAAAATACAAATTTCTTCATTTTTAGTCTTAGATTCTGGGTTTATCACTTCCCCTATAGGTTTTGACCGAAAAGGCTGAGTGCCGCTAGCAGACTGGCTCCTGTACAACGAACCGCTTCCGCACTGGAGGCATTCAGGCGTGGGAAGTTTCACGGCTCGAGGGGTATGTCTCATCTTTTGAAATGTTCTTTACTAGTTGTGATTGATTCTGAAACTGCTTTGGGATGGAAATTTTTAGGGAACTCGAAGAGTTCTATGGTTTGAAAGGCGCTTTTCATTCTCTCGACTCCTTCCGTCGGTACTGGTCGATTTTTGATCCTTGACCATGCAAATACCGCCTACCGATTGAGTAGATCCAATTCAGTGGAGCACGCCTAATTCGGATTTTACTTAGTGTACTTAGAGGCGTCATTGGAGCGTTTTCCATTGATCCCGTTTGGTATTTGCGCAGGGATATCGGCAAGGGATTCATCGCACTACTACTGAATACCACATCTCTACCCTCCAGGGACGCGATGGTTAGAAGGCGTCCACAAGCTTCCACAAGACCACCGGGAGAGTAGCTTCCACAGAAAAAATCTCTAAAAGATCCCTTCAGCAGACTTCGCCACCCACGCCATCCCAGTGGTAAACATTGAGAGAGGAAACTATTCCCACAGACCACTTCGACTCGTTATTATTCGCGTGCAGCCCATGGGAAATTGCAACTGGCATGTTACCAGGATCCTAGACTGACTTATTAACGTGTTTGAGCGCCAATTTTTCAAGCGATTTGGCACTTTTTTGGTTATCAACGTAACAGCAGACAGAACACCCGCAGTTCCTCCAGAACCGCAGCTGTTATACCTACTTTTGCCTAGACGGTGCTACTTTGCCACTCATTTAGGCAATAGTCCAACGCATAACCAAGAACACAGTAACCCTGTTAGTGGAGAACCACGCCCTCAACAGGATTCTATTAACCTTACCTTTGAAATCAAATATCTAGAATAGGACATTGTCATGTTCTCCGCGGGTTATTTGAGTTCCGGAGTTTTTGTAGACTAACCTAGAAGCTTCTCAGCAGATCCTCCCATCGACGGCTGTCAGATCGAGCCTCTCAAAGTGATATACAAGGAAAATCCTTTAATGCATAGACACCCCATCCCTTTTGCAAAAAAACGCACCATCGCCTTGCTAAATGTACATGTGCATACCCGCATTCTGTTGTGTGTACATGCTCTCACAGAAGTACACGCGCACGGGGAGACAGTTGGAGGGTGAGAAGAGAAAGAGGATACAAAAAGAAGAGAGGAGGGAAGGTGTCCACACAAACACACACACACACACACGCATGGAGGAAGAGGGGTGGTCAAAGTAAGTCTAGGAGTCTATGCCTCGGCTAACCAAGTATACATACATACACATATTTATAGATCTTGAGACGATGGCGGGAGAAGAGAGCGGAGCCGTCTTCCTCGGCACAGCATCACATTCGCACTTAGGCGCCAGATTTATGGGTTGAAGCCGAACTCCGGCAAGTTAGGGGCCACTTGAAACGATAGTAGGTGTCGCCAGCACCACTGGTGGAGGCTGTCGGGAGGCAGCGCTTTTCCTCGGTGAAATAAAAGGGTATCCACCGTTGGCGTGCCTCCAGACGAGCTGCGGCCTCACGACGCTGGCGCTGCTCCAGCAGTGACTTGGCGTCTGTCGCGGCGTCAATATTGCCCTGCTTCAGGTTCTGTGTCACAGATTCCCATAATCTACAGAAAAGAAAAACCCACTCTAGTTCAGTATATCCAACGTCATACAGCAATGAAACCTGTCAACTGGTTGGTCAAAATCTATGGTGGGTACTTGAGTCAAATTTGAGCTTTTAGGCTGACACATAAAACATACGGTTGTGGTGTTACTACATACAGTAGTGACTGACAATTGGGGCCTACTGATGAAAGCTATCACATATGCTGCGGATCGTTTCAAGTACCAGTGGGCACATGTGCATCTAACAGGGGGTCAACTAAAATACCACGTATATCTACTCGGATCTACAGAAGACAGTGAGCACAGCACGGCACGACACGATAAGATGAGGGGACACTCAGCTCCTCAAACAGCAAAACGTTTCAAGGGTTCAAAGACGACCAGCCGTATGTCCCCCAATGACGATCTCGGGTGTAGTGGTTCCAAGTCGACAGTCACTCCTGTAAATGAACAGTCAGCGGGAGAAACACCTAACCTTCCACCCCTCATCGACGCATGATGACGGAATTGCACAAAAGACGAATACCTCTCGAGGGAGAGTGGATTTAGTCCAATCATTACGGATACTTGCGATTCCCTAATGTTGGCGTACGCCTATGCCAAAACATCTTTCAGTGGGCCACGGCCGGTTCATCTGCACTGACAAATCTTCCCAAGCCAAGTCTGCCCTGTAGATGCTAGTCAAATGCTTGGATAGGTGCACACATAGATTTGAAAGGCAATCAAATGGCAAAGCAAACGCAGTTTCTGCTTCAAGTCCAGACTCAAAAGCCCTGACTTAACTTCTATGTACTGGAAATATCACATAAGTGAGTGGGGGAAACCGTTGTGGTTGAATCTAAATGACGTCAGGTGGCCAATCTCAATATTCGTGAATCCTTCACAGCATTTCTAGTGAAGTTACTGTGACAAGTGAAAAACTGTTGTAGGTATGGCTGCTAATACACTATTATTTTGAGGACAGGTTAAGTGTGCGTACTTTCTTGATTCGTTGCAGAGTTGTTGACTGCGTGGACGAACCTGCTTCTTCATGATCGGCAGCGCCTTGGTGTCCACGAAGAGCTCCTCTCTCTGAAAGGTCGCAGATGAAAATAAAGCAATAAACCACAGTGTAAGAGGGGTGTTTATTGGAATTACCTAGCGTTACACGGGCAGTTGTACTCTCATGTGATCCTGCTCTGCTCATACCACCTATGCTGAGAGGCTGTCAGACATTCGGTACGTCTACACTACAAGTGGGCCTTATTATCTTCAAAGGTACCTAAAATGCTTGAGATGTGTTAACGACAAGCCGTTTAATTTAAATAGTGAGTAAGGAGCCAAGAGCCATGACACAGGTCTTCTTACTCTTCTGAATTGCTTGTAATGAGATCACTCTCGCACTCATATGTCTTATGCTGCCTTCAGAGATAACCTGAGCACCAAAACACAGTGTGTCAAATCTCGTGTGTCCTTTTTTTCGATTAAGCAAACACTCAAATTCAGTTGGCATAATAGCGACTCATTAGATATGCATTCAGATAAGTAGCGTTGGCGACGAGAAGACGGGTTGGGAGGAGCTAGGCATTGAGCCAGAAAACTTTAATATTCATAATCCACTGTATATACGCTTCGGAACAAAAGGAAAGCGGGAGGGCGTAGATGAACAAATTAAACTGGAAGAACTGTTAGAATGAGCTAAATTGCACAATTAAGTCGATTCATAGGTCGGCTATCGTACTGCTAGGGTGTTTCGAGAAGTGTGGCGAGCGGAGACAAAAAATAATGAAAAGTGAAGGAATTTCGTTGATACTTATCAAGGGAACTGCTCCCCTTTCGGTGAATTTTCGAGTCCAGAGCTAAAAAGATCGCTGAGTCACTCTTACATTCATTGTTGCACCCACTTCAATTCGTGGTAATTACGTTCGATGAATTGGCATGCATAACGACCCATCCCATCACCAATGGGCCATAAAGAAAACCCCCAAAACCAAACACAATTTGCAAGCCTATCCAGCATATTCCGTGTTGCAAGAAGCGCTTCAATTCGGAGAAACACGTCTGAAAAGTATGATGGTCCTGGCCAAATGCAAAAAAAAATTTGCTGCAAATACATTTCTTGGTGGGAATTTGGCTGTCCAACCGTTGCGCGCTTTTGGGCGGAAGACGGGAAGGTGTCATTACATTGGAAAAATCTCGTTTAAATTAGTAAAAATATACCATCCTTATAATAGGTTGACAACCAGCGACGCCCTGTTCACCCTACCAGGGTCCGACCTCCCAAATGGGTGGTACATGTCACCCGCAGCTGATTGAAACAGCTCGACCAAATTTGAAACAAGCAAACAAACATGCTGGATGCTCTTAGTGCACGATCTTCAAGTAGCCGAACTCCAATGCAATGGAGGATTTCTTTTGTGAAGTGTAGTGGTCGATTTGCCCCTAAGACTCCGACAGCGAGTGCGGCAATTTCAAATAGCCTCGCTTTAACGATTAGCAGCAAGAAAAAATGCATTATCCATAAAGAGCGCTCAAGGGGTTAACGACACTGGAAACTTTTGCACAAATTTTTTCCACGATACAAATTCCATAAAAGTGGAGCTGACGACACTCAAGTGCGTGAAAAATGCCTTCATTGCCAATCGCCTTTTGAAAGAAAATTTATCACCAACTCGCATGTCACAATAATCCCCTTTGGAGCAGCAAGAAGATGGTGCCTCGATGTGTCCTGTGCTTGAACTGAAGAATTACTGCTTTACCAGTTGGACTGAGAAAATGCATGAAAGGTAAGAGACGGTGATTTGGCAATAACGCAGAACTCAAAGCGGTTTTAAATAGCCCTAATATTTCACAAACTAGCGCTGATTAGAGGAAGATTTAACTACACCGCATTCCAAAATGAAGGGCTTCTTCAGGTCAGAAAAAAATTAGTATCCTTTCTACCACCATCTCGCGGACAGAATCGGTTTCTAGTAAAGCCTACTTCCAATTCTCAAGATAAAACCTCAATTACCCTAGGAAGTAGGAAGCGCTTCTGACAAATGAGTCGGAAGGGTGCACAAATACGCACACATTAGTTATTTGACATAATCAAAGTTAAGCGTGAAAGCAACAACATTTGGCGAAGTAGTATCCACAATTAAGTGGGATCCGAGTGCAAAAATTCCAAAAAGAGAGGTTTCTAAGACCCAAGTAAAAACAGTTGCTCTAAGCGGATCAGTCCAGCATTCCCAAGTATATTAAGTCTGAAGGCAAAAAAATCTCAAAAAGGGAAGCGTGTCTAAGTAAAGAAACTGCCTTAACACGATCATCACGAGGATCTCCAAAAAAAATTGACCACCATATCATTAATTAAGTTTGGGGGAGGGAGAAGGGGAGACGAACCCCATTGTCTGTCCAGCGGCCGATCATTTGACCATTCCATTCGCCCTCAACGGTGAGGAACGGCTTTTCGGAGTCGGGCCCAAAGACTTTGGCCCGGATTTGATCCTTCTTGCCCCCGTAGAAGGGCTTTGTGAGGAAGTTCACCTCCGCAGAGTAGCCAGTCTTCGAACAGGTTACCGAGCACTGACCTCCCAGCTCCACCCACGGTACGCCCAGGATGTTCCTATCCAAAGACCACAAATATCGGTGATAGCGACAAAACGCTGCCCACGATTTACTTCAGTGAATTTTTCTCAGCTTTCTCCGAAAGGCAAGATAAAAAAAATGTGTTGTGAGAGCCCACTCTCGTCACTATTTCATACGCACACTATCTATCTAGATCCATCAGAGCCCGCTCTCGTGATGTACTACTGTCACAGAGTGATACATACTTATTTTAAGTGTGTATGCCACTACACAAGCCTCGAATCTCCTGCGATTCCATCCCTATGAAGGTGACAAGCAGCTGCGTCAGTTTCGCGATGCACGCCAGTGCTTTAAAAATGATACTTTTATATCGTGATCTATACACCATCCACTTTTGATAATTTAACTTGTTTTTTTTCCTGATATGGAGATCATAAATCATGCCTACTTTGGGAAGGGGCTGAGTCGTGGAGCCAAGACCTTGGCGTGCAGAGTCGTGAGGTTGCGGCCAATGGACGGAAGTGTGGTGATTCGACACAACAAGTTGAGAAGATCAATTCTGGTGGGTGGTTTTCATCTCAATCACAAAGACGGAGCTGCGTCAACTCTAACGAAAGCAATCCAGGTTTCTGAATGGCCGATGCAGTAGAATGATATTCATTGTGGTGGTACGTGCCAGCCTCCCGCAAAACTGCCTTCATGCTAACATGGAGCTATGCACATTTCATGTCCTTATTAGGACGAATACAAAATCTGTTTGCTCTATGAGACCTCCAAGGACAAATTTGATGCTCCATACACTACAGTGTGCTGGAGTAACACGAAGATTCCTTCAAGATGCAGTAATAAATGACAATTCGGTATGAAATATCCTATTTGTTCATTTACTTAGAGACGCCGCTCAAACAGCAAAAGCTATAGCAATTCACGACTTCTAGGCCTAGATAGTGGATCACCAGTCTCGAGAACCACGGAGCGTCCGTATCAAGTAGAGTAGGAAGGGGAAGGGAGAGACTCACCTTCCGTAGGCGGAGGGGAATGTAACGACGTATTCCTCGCCGGGTCGATCAAGGAGGACGATGGTGGCACTGCCGACCATTTCCACCCCAATGCTCAAGCCGAGGAACTTGGACTTGGTCCAAATGTGACCTGATACCTGAATGCGTTTAGGAATGTACTCGGCGTAGAAGGCAGAGATGGGTGGGTGGTGAGAAACCTGTGTGTACAATTAATAAAGTGAATAAAGTTGCAGAAAACTGCGCGTTGGCTATGATTTCGTTTTCCTAGAATGTTAGTAGTGTTCAGTCATCAGCTCGGCGATCTGGCACTCCTTTCATGCTATTTCCGTTGAGTCCACCAGCTTCTCTGCACATCTATACTAAGGCTCCATCCAGACCCATACACCTAATGATGCCTTCAGGGAGGGCGTCGGGTGGTAGAGTGAAAGCTCCTTGATGCGTTTATGAATGTGAAGGGTTGATAGTTACGCAATATATAAGACTAGTTTTGTCTAAAAAATTAGCGAACACCTTCGCAGTTTACAACTTGTAGACGTCCATGAGGAATACTGAAAAGTCTGCTCAAAATTAACGAAACATTATTTGAGAACCTCCGTTATTAAGATCTAATAGCTCAAGCTGTTTCATTCAATAGAGGTTCTAAAGGGTAAATCAAGCAATGTGTTCAATACTGCCCCTTGAAGAGAATTCAAAAACTAGACAGGTCTCAAAACATGGGTAGTGCGAAAGTCTGCTTGTCTTGACGGCATGTCACGCAGCACTGCGTGACAAATCTGTCCGAACATGTCGTACGGCGGTCAATCCCAGATACTGTTAATCCAGATGACGAACAGCAATGGTAGTCAAGGTGTGCATGGAAGAGCAAGTGATGATGAATGCAGTTTCTTCTCCATGAATGCATCAAATTCCAACCCGCGTACATATACTCAGATCTACGGAAAACTTCAAACGCAACGCTCGGTTGATCAGCCGCTCAACAGTTAAGGCAATGTCTGCCAGTGACGACCTCGGTCGTAGTCAGCCCTGAGGAATGACATTTTGACCTGAAGTAGATGATTGAGATCGCAGAAGAGGTGACTATTTTTGACACCTGCAATTCCGAAAAGTTAGTCTAAATTGGTGTCCAGGACACCAATTATACCATTTTGACGCACCTTTTCCACCTAAAGGATGAAAATGCTTCGGCATCAAACATTTAAATGATTCAAAAATAATAAAACACTTCAATCCTGTGCCTATTTTATTCACTGGTAGCAAGTGTTATTCAATACAAAATCCCTTAATATCTACGTCACCCCGCTTGTTCTTCCCTCGGGAACAGCTTCGGTCCAGACTTCATCAATAACAAAAAATTGATTCGCGGAACGGAAAACAATGATGAAAAACGCCTTGCAATCCCAATATCAACTGATCCACGCGTTAAATCTCTCCCTTTCTCGAGACCCCCTATCTCCCCTCTCCCTTCTCGTACGTTTGGAAACGAGCAATTTATTAAGCTTCACACTCCCAGAACTTGCCGCTTTTGCGTCCACTCGTTCGCAACGATTTCCAGCTAGCACATTCTCTACCGGAATACCAAAGGGAAGCTCTACCACTGCAGTTCACAAAAAAGATAATCTATTTCCTTGAAATTACATAGTTTGAAAACCAGAGCAAGGATAGTTATCTACTCGGTTATTTTACACTCAAAGAACCCACCTGTGACACATGATTTAATGCAACCACAGTTGCCGTAAGCTAACAAAGAACACATGCCGCGAATATAAAACGTTGAAAGCGTACGTGGTAAGAAGGAAACGCACCTTGCCTCGATAAAAGGAACATTGCATTTGCCGTATATACCCATCCAACCTTGCAAAACACGCTTCCAGGCCTCAAAAACAAGCACAACTATTTTGGGATTTTTCCAAAACAGTAAATGGAATGCTCCAAAAGCTTTTTACAAAATAAATCGGATATTAAACGAAAGGTTAACACTACTGTTTACGGGCGGCTAGCATTTGATCCGACGACTGACCTAAGGACGGAAGATTTGTTTTGAATCCAACGCCTTAATTTGTAATTACATTGCTAATGTCTTTAAAGGAACCGTCAAATCTCAATATTGCGAAAGCAATATTGAGATTTGGGGTAGAGAAGCACAACGGACCGTACGTATCATCGTTCGTAAGTTGAGTAAAGTTGAATGTTTAAAACAGGATTAATCGCCGAATAGCTCTACACTTCACGACGACTTGAAGTATATTCTTGCCCCAATTTCAGTGTTTTTTTTTTAAAAAATGGAGTCTCAGCCTTAACATCTTTAAACAAGTAAGTAAAACCAGGCCAATGCTTTGTGGGCCAGTGTTACTCGAAACAAAAAAGGCTTTGATGAGTGGTTCTCGAAGAAATCACACTGTTAGCGAATAACAAGTAATGCCTAGTTCTAACAAAGCTATGGGAGAAGTATAAATAGGCTTTTAAACCATGGAATATAGATTGAAAGACTACTTATTTCGCTGCTAATGTGAATGTCGTTGGATTATTAAAATCGAGCAAGAAATATGAAAAGGTTGTTTTGAAAATAAGGGACTGAATAGTATCAAGCAAACGAATCAGAAAGTGCACACAGCTAGCAATCATTCTATCGTAATCCACCATATTAGTAGGCATTAAAAATTTCTTCACACCAGTCCGAATCCTTCCCACACAAAACTTGGCGCTGGTAATGCTCGTCCAAGTATTTGAAACAAAAGTATTACGCTGCCCCAGTCTGATTGGTTCCTGAAGTGATTTTAACAAAAAAATGGTGGAAGGAGGAGGGGGAAGCTGATGCCAAGGCAACGACAGCAGCGCATTGCGCAATAAAGGGGCTGAATCAAAAACTGGGACAAATCACCGATGGCAAAATATGGCAAGTTATAAAAGCCGAATAAGCTTTGCCGGGAAAAGTACTAATGGCAGGTACTTCAAAGCTGTAAGATACAAGAATTTTTCATATTGAAAGGGGCAAATAAACGTAAGTAAAGTATAGTTATCCAACCTGGATGCAATGTAGACCGGAGCCCCCTACTTGCATGCAATTCCGCCCCCACCTCAGTGACATGACGCTCCGATTGTGCAACCTGAGCTTCCAGACTGTTAGCCCTTCCACGCGTCTGTAATAAAAACTACTTCCAGACACCTATAGTATATAACATCTGCATGAGTAACCTGGGGATCCAATAGGTGGTCTACATCCAGTAAATGATTTAATGAAGGAACTATTCATCAGCGCTTGCAAAAGTTACACCGAACTAACATTCAGGAATCGCTTGGTCCATGAACTTGGTGAAAAGTTGAGCTTCCTTAGGCATCCAATCATCTTTAGAGCTTGTTGTTACCACGTCTTAAAGGCAAGACCTAACTAATATTTTCACCGCCTGACAATGGGCTTGGTGTGTGGAGTGCCAGCGTCATTGTTGGTCTAGTGATGGGCTTAACCACATCGCTATCACAGTACCTTTTTAAGTAAAAAAACGCCGGTCCTGAAGAAATAACAACCACATTTAGAGCTAGATCTAATCTACTGAGGTATAAAAGTATCACTTTGCGATCTATTTATCACTCAACATTCCACTAAAGCATCCTTTCCCAAACTCAAGACTTTTTAATGTCTTGGACACTTGAGATAGCTAATTCACAGCGCTATCGAGAAATGACCGCCTTATTTCTTGCCACTTAAACTAAATTTCCCAATGGTAGGAAGTGTTTGACAGCCTTAAACTGACGTCAAGGGTGCAAAGTTACTTCAGTTAAACCGATATCCTTCAACCATTACCGGTGATAAAACAATAAAACACGGCCTAACCGCTTACACCAAAGTGATTTGCTATCAAACGTTTGTAAGATAGCTTTACCAACGAACAAAAACCAATGTCGAATTTTTCACCGAACCAGTTTCAAATGTGGATTTTACATCATCTTAAACAGATATTTGGCAGCCAGTTCGTGGGTTTATTTAGGAATTTGCACATCGGGAAAAACGATAACTCGCAGTGCACAATTGTTTTGTGTTTCAAATAATTCGACTATAAAACGTCCAGAGAAGTGAGGAATCTGTCTTCTGCAACTGGTATCCCTGAATAGCATAAGGTAAACAGACCCAACTCAAAGATTTAAAAATTAAAAAATATTTTTCCGACTAACTAATCACCAAATTAGATGGCAAAATCTGCATCCGTTTGAACCTTAAGCATTACTGAGACCTTAGCCTCTATTTCGAATTTTCCTAGCGGCATTCCATTTGGTTAGATCCGAGCCTGATGGAAAGCCTTTTACTTCCGTAGAACATAATATATAACGCAGATTTTATTTATTTATTTCAAACTGCCTGATGAGCTGGAGTATTGAGCTTTGCCACAGTCGGTTCCTGGCGCACAAAAATAGTCCTCTTTAAATATCGGCAAAACAGACGGATCAAAGGGCGGAGAAGGGGTAAAGCCAGAGAATGGAAGCATTCAAATCTAAGCGTCATCATTGGCGCTCAATTCGAGTGCATTAACTGATTTTAACACAGAAAAGACACGTCGCCAACTTTCAGGTATGATAAGAGAAATACATCGTAGGTTCACCCCAATCCTCTGTGCAACATTGGCTTCTGATCCCATCTTCCAAGGCCTTCCACACGGTTATATTTGACGCAAGTAAGACTTTATTTCCAAAGAAGACAACATCTAGTATATTCCTTCGGATTTCTCACAATTTGTTTCCAACGTCTGCTGATGCAAACCATTCAATCGTTTTACGCAGAAATAACTGCACTCAGCAGGTTGCAGACGTGTCGAAGGGGGATAACAGAATGATAGGAGACAATACGTTTATTCGGTGTTCTATCTTGGGCCTGACCAGATCAGAGATATTTGATCAACCAACTTGTCAAAACATTTCAATTCCACTCCATTCGAATTGGATCGGCTAATTCTATAATGAGTGCTTCCGTGGCGGCACCGCATGTAGTACTTGTAAGTAGTGGTAAGTGGCAAGTTCGTCCCATTATTACCAGCCAGTAAGCAAGTCAAACCGGCGCAGGCAACAGTGTAAGTCAATACATGCCTGCAGCAAGTTGTGATGACCAACGCAGTTTCTTTTGCATGAAGACACAGAACCCCAACCCACGGATATCTACTCGCATCTACAGAAGACTTCGAGCGCAGTGCGGCACGGCACGATAAGATGAAGGGACACTCAGTGACGGGATTGCACAAAAGATGAATCCTTCTCTAGGAAGAGCGGATTTAGTCAGTCATTAAGAATACTTGTGATTTCCTAATGTTAGCGTACGCTTATGCCAAAACAGCTTTCAGCAGGCTGTCCAGGGTTCCTTTTATACCAAGACTGCTTTTAGACATTTATTGAACGCTTAGGTAAGTGTAGAAATGGATATAATGGGAGAGTGGTTGTAAAAATATCTAACTCACGCTTTAGAGCGGGTTCTTTTGATGCATTTTGGAGATTTGCAAAACCCGGTTAAGCCTTAATACCACATGCACAAAACAAGATTGCGCTAAAATCAATTTCTCCGCAAAAAAAACTATCTAGCTGCACATGAGCTTCAAAATTGGGAGATTTCTTGCGTGAAAAATAGAAAAGAGGAGAGCCTTAAAAAGAGGTGAGAAACAGACATACCTGTTCGGCGAGGAAGACGACACAATCCTCTGAAGCGTAGGGAATAGGTCCACACCGCGCCATCTCCTCATCCGAATACACCACTGGAATGTCTTCCTCGAGGAGAGGCTGTGAAGAGGAGGCGGGGGAGGCGGGGCCGAGGTAGTAACAGCAACGGAATATCTCCCCCAGGATTGGGTTGTAGGGCTTCTTGCACACCGGCGTTTTACGGCTTGCGTGAAACGCCGACAGGTACCTGTAGCGGAAATCGCAATAGGAGGAATACGCGACATTTGGATTTGCATATTCAATGATGGTACCATATATACGTGATACGTTCATAATCAGGTGAGTAGTAATGGGTCTCAACGAATCATTTCGCATACGGATCGTTTGAGGTTAAGCCAATGGAATAAAGTATAAAACTCTTGGTCAAAGGATAGCTTCATTCTCTATCGGAACAGTAAAGCATTTGGTCCTCGAGACCCTGATAACAAATGCCTTGACTAACTCCACAGTTAGCTGGAAGTGGTTAATTTGATGAACATGAAGGTAGAAAGGGGGATTTATTAGCAGCCATATGCATTAAAAAAGCCTGTTCAAAAGGCTATTACAACAGGTAACCAAGAGGTTGAAAACCAAGACAATTCAGAGGTCATCAATGCAAATTTTTAAAAACTCCAATTGCTACAACAGCGGTTACGCACAAATTAGATTGTTCGTTTCATG
Source organism: Echinococcus granulosus (assembly GCF_000524195.1). NCBI lineage: Eukaryota > Metazoa > Platyhelminthes > Cestoda > Cyclophyllidea > Taeniidae > Echinococcus > Echinococcus granulosus. The sequence continues at coordinate 250,066 of NW_020170433.1, forward strand.
GATAATAAGTGAATATAGGTTGAAAGCGAGTTGTTTGAGGGGCATGGACTGGTACCCATCGGCAGACATTTTGGATAAAAGAGACGATAAAGACGGTTCAGTCACGAAAAGCAGTCACTTCAGTTTAACTAGGGTTACCAAACATCGCACACCAATTCGGGCTGCCCTTCAATAAAGCGAGAGCAGAATAATCAAGCTGAGTCACAATGTTAGCTTTGTACGTCTGAGGTCAGGTTTGGAGAAGGAAACCAACGATTTTAGCCCTACTAAATCAACTGGACACTCTCGTAATATCTTTTAGCAGACAATCACTGAGGTAAGACTAGAAAAGTGTATAGGAACTATTAAATGACAATTGTCAATGAAGCTATGTTTGCTTGGGATAGAGTTCAGATGAACTGCTATTAAAAAGGATACATCCTTAAACCTCACAATATGGACAACAGCATCAAATTCATTTGTAGACATTTTATATTTGCCTCAATAGATTTTAGACTGCGTAAGACATTCCAGTCTTCAGGGGTTAAGTTCCATGCTGGTGATGGGTGGCCCTATTCATGGTACAGGTACTTCTCGTTCCCCAGCATTTCAGCACAAAACTACTTGCAAGATCACACATTTTAAACACCCTCTGAGTTGACTCAAGTGCTGCAGTGAATTTCGGTTGAAAAAGATTGACTTCAAAGAGTCGATCATTTTAGGTAGCTGAGAAGTCAGTAAACATGATCAAAGGCTCAAAGACCATAAAAGCACTGAGACACATCCAGATGGTTGATCAAACCAGAGAGCTTCAAGGTCTCGTACATTATCTTCGGGGTTGTGCCGATTACTTGTCCATGTGACAAAGTCATTGAGAATCGACAAAATGTCACTCCAAGCAGATCTGACGTAAAGCATTTAGAAGAAAATCTAGACTTATGCAGAAGCTGTTGACTAACACCCATTGAAAGATTGCCGACGATTCACACAAAGTAAACGTATCCAATTGACAGAGTTATCTACCAGGAGTGAGTTCGCAAACTTCAGTTCAGGTAGCTCTGTCGTCAAAAATTCAACAAGCACGGATTGGAAAAAAGCGATCCTAAAAGGCTACTGCGTAGTTGACATTGACGTCTTGGATGACAAGCTCGGGATTATTCCTGAAGAAGACAGTATGTGAAAACAGGCGCAGGATTAAAACGAGTATCGAATAATAATAGATCGAGAACATAGCTCTAAGACGGAACAGTAAAACTAGCCCTCTTAGCTAGAATATTTCATCACTCTGACCAATTGAATGTCTGCGATCAATTTTAATCTATCTCGGGCACTCATGTGGGTGGCACCGCTCTCTTCATTAGTTATTTCTGTATCAAAAAAAGTCAGCATCTCTTCTTTGAGACAACTCTTCGTCTTGTTCCGTCTGTGATGAGGGGCGGAAATGTTTTTACGACCATCCCAAGCAACACTGTCAAAAAGTTAACTTTTACCGAGAAAAAAAGCTCATCAATGAACTGAGTTGAATAAATTTAAAAAAACCGCATTTACACTGTGTGCAAACCAACATATTAACAAAAAGTGTGACGGGAGGTTGACATCAATTTCCTGGGTCCTTTCATTTGGCAAGAGTAAAGAGACAAAGAATAACTATAAATATTCAAGATGAATCAGTTATCATTTCGACACTAACTACGATGCTCATGCTTCAGAGAATCTGATTTAGCAATCACAGTTTCGCTGGTATGAGACTGTGAAGGTGAGCACGTGACCTACCACTGGAGGCAGGCAATGAATCGTGCCTGCGGCGTCTTGCCGTCCACAATGGCCACCCAGAGATCGGGGTGAGCAAGAAAGTCGGCGTACATCTCGAGGGTGGAACGCTTCTCCAGAATGAAGGTGGGTAAGGTGATCCGCGTCAGATCCATGCCGATGCGGAGCTGGGAGATCAGGTAGGAGATCACCGAGCCCTCCGACTGCAAAGAGCCCACTACAAGCAGAATAGAGGAAGGGGCAGGGAGGGTAATTTGATTTAACTAACAGCATTCGACAGGTGGGCGTAAACCGTTGGCATTCTTCAGTTAACGCTGAGTTGAAAATTATGCACCTCTAAGCCAGAACAAATTGGCATTTTCGAGATCACTGCGAGGCTACAACCATGAGGACAGAGGTAAAGGACGAAACCATAGGGTAGAGCAACTGCAAGGGATGAAAGCATTTACATACGTTCTGTACATTTAATTCAATCGCCCAAATTAGATAGAGAGGTATAAATTGTCCACTTTATCAAGCAAAGTCAACTTTATAAGTCTATTCAGTCGCCTTTTCGTAACATGAAGCTCATGGCAATACCGAAACAAGTGTTCTGTAAAACCTAAACTGCTGAGCATTTAAGTGTTGATTTCCCAAAGAAAGGCCAGCTCTGAATGTCTCACCCCTCTAGCATTACATTTTTGACGTTGATTGATATTTATTACACCCACAAAATAAATCTCCCAGTAGTTTCAAGGGTTATTTATGAATTGTACGCAATTCATAGGTCAAAATTCTGTACTTCCAGCCTTTTGAATTAAATTTTATTTGATTGTAAAATACCCAGTTGGGCAATCTATCCAACTTTCTCATTCAATGTTGCTAAACTAGGGAAAATGCTATTTTTATGCATTTCACTGTCGATTTACACGATAGATTATTGAGAATTAGAACAATTGATCTGCAAAGTGATTTAGCCATTAACAGCTCTAAATCACCATGGTCAGGCTTTAGAAGGTAACAGCTTGGGTTTTAAAAAAACCATTCTAAGCAATGGTATTTCTGTGAATCTAAGTAAGTCACTGATTGTGAACTTCAGCAGCTGAAATCTTCAACGGGCTTTAGTAAGTCCATTCAGTAATTCGACCGCGTGGATATCAAAGTAATCACAAAAGCTACTAAAAAATCCCTTAAAAATCCCAAGCTTATTCTCGATGCTAGCTGAATTGAGCTGTCATTTGTCAATATGGAAAAATTGTCGCCCAACCTATTCTTCCCAGTCGATGCTATTCCGAAAAATTAACGCATTTTGAGCATTAGAACAACTTTCTACAATTCGGCCTTGGATACTTCACTCGTACGAATAAATCGTTTTATGCCAAAGCTGCTTTGCAGGCATATTAATCGGGCTTTAGGATGGGTGCAGACGTTGTTCCCACCCCTTGAATATTATTTACTTTAATCAATTCAAAATCCCCGATTTGACCCAAACACCCATCCTAAGTTAAAGTTCTGAAAATTTGTTTGTCTGACGAAGGAATACCTCAAGAATGACTGATGATATTTTATTAAAATGATGAAAGACTATATATGGCGAACTTTTTGCTAAGAAGACATATTCAACGACAAAAATGAAGGTACTTCGTCTGCATTCTCAAAGGGTCGATGACACTCAGCTTAAAAAATTGCAAACAAAGATGGTAAAACACGTTTACAAGCATTAATACATTGCTGTTTGCTTTGAACACAACTGTGACACTTCCACCCCTTTAATTATCACAATCCAATAAAACCTGTCCCCGTTCAACCCGTCTGCTCCTTCCAAAGCCGTAAAGGATGAGGTAGGAATGGAAAACATCGAGCCTGTTATGCATTGTTTATGAGACCTCTACCTCATGATGCGATTAAAAGGACGAAATAATAATGAGAAGCTGCTGTATCTGGCGAGAAAAGAGAATAATGTGACGGACAATCGATCAAATACACTCCCCTTGTCCAAATCTGAGGTGAGCGATGTGCAAAGCGAAAGGTAATATGGAAAAGACGCGAAGGAAACACGGACCCGAATGAGTGCCATGGGTTTAACACACAAAAAACAACCATGCAACTTCTAGCAAAACAAAATAACACAAAAGCACTACATAATTGAGTGGTAGTTATAGGGCTGGATAAAGAATTTGAAAAACGACCGTTTTGAGTGTCAAGATGATGAAAGTTCCCATGGTCAAAGCCATGGCAATCAATGAAAAAAAGGTAGGTCTTCGAGGGTAAAGCATTGGAGCTTGAGAATCACTGTCACTTAACCGCAATTGTCGACTTGTAATTATTACAAAAGTGCACCGTCACCATTACTTCAAGCACATGCTCCATTCTTTACCACCTTTTTGTGATAGCATCAGCTTCTGACATGAGCGCGCTTATGAAACAGCGAAAACCACCGAAGATGGTGCAAATAACGACCGGTTCCACCAATAGAGGGGCCGGTCTACGAAATTCTCTTTGTATTGCCACAGGTCTAGCATACTTATTAGACTTTGCCAACTGTTATGGTTTCTAAATACTGAACTAAAAGTTACTGCAAGCTCAAAAAAACGTCTTTCACGCTAATTTAATCGTCTCTGAGATTATCCCACGGATCGGCACAAATAGGTTGCCCTTTAGACAGCAGGAGTGGGCTGGCAATAGGGTATATCGCCTGACTGCTGCACCGCTTTCATATGCAAGTAAAATATTAAGACAAACTCTCGGCCCCATTTTAGACAGGTTACGTGCAATGCAGTTTGTAGTCTTCGACAAAATGCAAAAGAAAACCAAGTCGGATTCGCTACAGCATGAGGAAGCGTCTATTCGGTTGAACATCCAACAAATAAATGAAGAGTTATCGGGAATTCCTCATCTAGTTTCTGTTAAATGCTCTAAGATTAACGAAATCGGCATAATTAAGCAATCGAAAAGAACCATATGAACCAATAATGAGTCAATAAAATAGTTAACACTAGAAATGCTTGTGAAATCAGAAGTAGCATTACAAAAAGTTGGAAATACTATCGAAAAAGTCTGGGTTCGAAGTAGGTCTGTCGGTTAATTAAAAGAGGTACATGCAGTATAATCGTACATTGAACAATTCCGTTTTAGCCAACAATCTTAACTTTGAGAATAAATCAATCACAAAAGAGACGCTTTCAGCTCAAAATACATGTGAATGACCATTCAAAGCCTCAACTGAATAGAAGCTCTAGGAGTAGATCATGAAAAAGTCACCTAAATTTACTAATGTATTGCGCGATGGATAAAAGCGGACTACTTATCTGCAAATACAAGTTTATTCGTTAAATAGGTAAGATGCCGCAGTTAAGGTGGAAACTGGTAAAACACACCATCGACAAAATTCAGACACTTGAGCCTTAATAGAACGGCAAAAAACTCAAGAGCCGAGACACTAGCAACTGCGCAAGCATGTTAGTTGTGCTCAAACCAGGAATCAAGACAACATACCTGCTTCATTATAAAGATTCTAATGAAATTTAAAATGACCAAACGTGGGGAAATAAATGCTTGGGCAAGATAATAGTAGCACTCACAGTCCTTTTCATCATCGTCGTCGTAGAGGGAATCGTAGGCAAAGATTCTACTGTACTTCGCCGGCAGCTGACTGTTGACCGTCGACATCCCCAGTGCCATTGAATCTTCAGCTGTTAACCCGAGTGAGGAGCCGAAGTGACCCTTCTCGAGGTCCACCTGGTCGGCGGAGCGACGTGCGCTACCGCGGCCACCGCCAGCACCATCGGTCACGCAATCCTCGCAATTCAGTCTGTAGGAAAAGAGGAGCAACAGTGATAAATAAATAACGGTACTTATGAGAGAATAGAAAGTTGTCCCGTAGAAACTGGGAAATAAAAATCAAGTTGAATTTGAAACTACATTGACTCGATCATGAGCCGACCACGAGTAGTCAGTCACAACGGCTTTAGACACGGGGTAGAGTCAAACCACACGATTCAGTTCACACATACTTAAAATAGTGCAAAAGACGGATGAGATTTTGCAATCACATCAACAAATAATGCAAAAAATATCTCCGTAATTCGATCTAAAAGTTGACCAGCATAATCTGAGGAGATGCAAAGCGAGTCTGACTGCTAAGGTGAATAAAATGGAGAATGCAAAGCCGCATTTTATGAGTTTGTGCACACAAATCAAGATGGATTAAAGCGCAGTGTGCTGGATATCAGGACCAGCGCTGGTAGCAATAAGTACAATGAAAACCGTGCTGGAGGCTGGGAAAAGTTATACCACCTGGCTTTACTATCTTGGTTAAGCAACGATGCACAGTAGGATTCTTTGCAAAAGCACTACGAAAAAAATACCATACCGCAGCCAGGAATGTCAATTCTAACCTCCATTGAACTAGGCCACAAATAAGCGAAGGGAAAGCACTAGAAGTAGAAAGGATCGATTAATCAGAAGCAAACTGGAGAGGGAGAAAAGAAAGCAATCTTAAATGCTGTAGTCCCACACCAGACGGCTGTCATTCCAAAGGGGACCATTCATTCATCTACCTGGATTAGCCTCTCCCCTTCTCTAAGTGTTAGATAACAATCTCACTCAATTTCAAGAACCGAAGGTGAATGCGGTAGTAACCGGGACAAAAGAGGGCATTGTGGCATATTTTGCCAGTAAAAATGACTCCTACCCAAACACTGTAAAAGTCAACCGGATGCGAAATGAAAAATGCCAATAAAGCACTTCAAAAGCGGCTATTTTGGAACCAAACAAATAATCAAAGCTTCAATTGAATTTGCCATATGTTTCATCTGCAAAAAGAGTTCACCTAATCTACCACGAAGGTTGTCTAATCTAAAGTGCCGGACACCAGACACCAGAAAAAGAGCGCTTCATATTTCAATGGAGTGAGTCACCCACAGAGGAAGTCGCGTACGCGTTTCAGTCGGATTCCGCTTCGCTTCAAACAACTGCCAGACAAAATGAGTAGCTCAAAGATTCTATGGTTATTTTATCCTTAGGTATACCATTCTTGTAGGCTGAGGACTATCAATAGGCACCTATTCTCAAATAACTTGTGCATTCAGTAGAAGGCGTACGCGAATGATCAGATGAGTTCCAGGCAAGAAGTGAATGGGCGGCATGATCGTGTTTGCCAGCCATCCGCAATTAAAAAGCTAGTATGGAGAGAAAGGTATTCGGTGGAGGACCAAGGCGTTTTAGAGGGACTCACTTCCCTTGCACATAAGTTGTATTATCTATAAATGGTTGTCCGAAAAGTTCTACAGCTACTTCACGCCAATGCTCGGACAGTGCTCGAGAGACACTAGAAGCAGTGGAGTGAATCTAAATAAGATTTAACTCTCTAATGGCTGAAGGACATGGATGATCAGTTGAGATGTAAGTAAGAGAGAATCCCCAAAAAGGTGCACAAGAGGACAGGCAGTAGAGGGGGATAAGATGTCGACAGATTCACCCCATATGGGCACCTAATCAGTTAGGGCGGATGCATAAGCATACACAAGTAAGCATGTTTGTGAACGTGAGACCCAACACTTTACGATACGTTCAAATGCGCGTAAGTGCGAATGCGATTGCAAACGTGGACAGCCGCGGACACATCATTTTTTGTCCAGTGAGTGGGTGGACCTGTGCATATGTGTGCGTATTCGTATCCGTGTCGATGCATGCGCATCGATGATAATCCATGAACAGCAAAAATGACCATGGGAATGGCAGCGAGCGAGAGGTGAATTATTCATATAAGCATCTATCCTTTTTAACTTTTTACGGTGCATCATCACAAGATGCGGCCCCAAAACAGCAGACGTCAATGGATGAATTCATCAGCATCGTACGGGAGATGCGATATCACAGGTACGTACCTCAACTTTTGAACGGTCTGAGAGAAAATTTTGCAAAGCTATGAAGAGGTGAAAAGGTTACGTAGTTAAACATTACTGTTCCGATTGCATTAAGAAATGGCAAGTTTGAGAGGCCACATCTTCTCTGTGATTCAATTTCATTATGAGATCCCGAAACGACATGAACAACAGTAAGCTGAGAGAAGACGTTGTGGAAGTAGATATATTGTGAAATATGAGGGGGCTAATTGAAGAATTTTATTCAGCTTTACTATTACAATAATATCAGATCATTTAAGGTATACCGATCAAGTGAAGAAGCCAGATATCTGGATAGACTGCGCTGCATTAAATAAGCATTAAAATGGAATTGTCCACTTGAACTTTACCTGCTTTCGAGGTGAATCATCCTTTTACCACTTTTTAATTGTTTCGCCACCATTGGTTGGGCCCCAAATAAACTAGGTTAAAGAACTGAGTAACTTTAGTGATGAATTTGATTAATGAAAGTAACTTCAGTGAATGCAGATACATCTTAAATATTACATAAACTAGCATCTAGATTTGATAGTATCACTATTTTGTCGAAGCATTAAGGGTAAATTTACATAGTGAAATTCTAGATGGTTTTTGTGGGGATTAAAGAAGTAAACATCAAGAGAAGTATCGTGTACCGTGTACCCTTACAAGCACGGAATAAATACAAGTGACACTAAAGAGTGCAGTGAATGACAACTTATGGTAGCTACACAGCTATGATAAGGTGAAGATGAACTACCGAAAGAGACTGAAACCCGAAAATGGCACTAAAAACCCGTTAAAGTTAAGCTGGCTGGTGCTATCCATGAGAGCGTCACGAGGTCCGACCAATCCGGGTGCAGGTGACGTGTCGAATGTGGCTAAATGATCATCTGGCGTTCAGACGGTCGAAATATGGTCCAATTCGATAAACGACAGTTTCAATCATACTTTAGCCAAAAATGCAGGCACAAAAAGAGCTTAATAAACTTGTCCACTGTAATGGGGTTACTTTCCAGGAATTAAACAACTTAATTTCCGCTCAATGCCAAGTTATGAAGCGTTTCCTTTAATTGTAAAGTAGTAAAGCTGTGAAGTCTGCATTGTGAGGATGACAATGTGACATCAATGCTCGCTTACGCGCTGCACCATTTATTGCTTGAAGTGGAACTAAAGCCAAATCGAGTTAAATTGAAATTGTGCGTTTCATTACTGAGGAAATCGCGTGCATGAAAGGAAGAAGACCAATTTTAGAAGTACGAATTAGGCACGATCCTGTTTTCTGGCATCACGCACAGCTCTTGGAGATACCCACTTTTGAGACTACGATATTTTAAACACTGATCTAACTAGCCATTTGTAAAAGCCTTTCCTCTCACCAGGCAAGCACAACACGTCAAGTCAAAATGTGAAGGTGGCATTTAAAAAATCTGAATTACAAACTTCACTGCAATCCATTCGAACTCGAGGGGCAGTTCACGAGACGAAAGGAGAACAAACGTAATATAACGGCTGTTTGTGTGCGTAATCGCTGGAACACGCCCCACATATGTGTGCGTGTGAAAAGTAGGAGAGGCGCGTCTCGAGTACAAGTTGACAAGTGACACCATTTACATACCACAAAGGGACTTTAACAACGTGGGTACGCGAGAGGAAATACGGGGTGAAAGCTAATAGGCACTTTGCCATACACTTTGAATATGCCAACAGAAGGCAACAGAACGACTAATATTGTAGTAGAACGACATTTTATCTGAAAATACAACAAAAAAGGCTTGTCATAACGACGCCTTTAATCATGCAGAATCGTTGGCCCCGCTGTTTGGCCCCTGCCTTGGTGTCACGCCATCTTAGCCGCGCCTAGTCTATGAGTCCTTCTGTGCACTAACATTAACCATTATTCTAAACTTATGGGACTTATTAAGTTTTCAGGAATGACCCGGGCGCTACAGAATATTTTTGAGTCCATCTCTAAACCCTCCTCCTGGATCCGCTGCACTCCTAAGCATTGAGCTACCTCTCCACTCCCCAGAAGCACTGAATTGGGAGAAAATAATAGAAACCCACTCACTATTGCTTACATCCAAGTGTAGCAGCAGATTATTGGGGGAAAATGTTATATATAAAAGGCATCTGATGAGTATAGTTGAGTCTATGAAGTTGCACACCAGAAAGGCTGTTACAATTACACTAAAAAGCTAAGTTTTGTATCATGACTGAAGCCACAATGCGGCACACATTGACTGGGTTACAGTTATTCATAAAGAGGGACGTCTTATTCTACCCCACTTTTGACGATGCCTTCAAGGAATCTCGCAATAACCCAAATAGACGACCGAGCAGCGTTAAGCGAAGTTGAAGGGCAGAGAAGGAAAGTGAAATAAAGCACCACGTGTTTCATTAAAAACCTAGTTCTGAGCAAATGGTTACATGAAAAACTACCAAACTGCAAAATTCATGCACTATAGAACATCGTCCAATCCTAAGGAATGATTAAGTGAACCTTCACAGGACAGTTTTTAGTTAGAAAATGTGGATCAAATTTGACTCTACTATTTTAATTTGAAGACTGGTAAATTGACCAAGCTCTCAGGCACTCCTTTGGAGTCAAGGAGTACCCACTCGATCGGTATTAAAAATCAAGTAATAGAATGGAAAGCAAGTTAACTGCTCACATAAATAAGGAGGAATGTGCATCTTACTAAGGGGATTGGATTTTAACCAAAATGCTAGGAAAGCATTTTCTTCGCACGTACGGGAAAATGCCCATAGTCACCATGCATCTAGGCGCTCCCAGTGTTGACAGATGGGTGAGATAGTCGACGTACATGCGACCTACAAGTCTGAGGTGCTGCTGAAGCGCTCGAACAACTTCTATAAGGAAACCCATCCACTGTCTGCATTGATTGGCTAACTACTTGTTAGCATACACTTGCTCACCCACGCCTTGTTGTGCTCCAACACGCTACATATGACTGGAGCACGTGAAAAAAAGTCAGGATCCTCACCAAAATGGTTTAAATTATTCATTTTGAACTGTTGCTATGCTCGAAAACGAAGCACTGATCAGTAACTTGCCAGTAGCACTAAGCGAAATTGCGATTTCATGCTTTGAGGCCATCGAAAAATGATAACCCAAAAAACCAACTGGGAAAGTGGACTGAATTTTTATGAATTGGATAAAAAAGGCCAAAAAAAATGAAAATTTGCGATCTCGCTAGCTTTGAGATGCAATCAATTTATGACAGCCATTTAATACGGTAAGTAGATTGATTACACAGGCAAGATCTCCAAGCAAATGAAATCTACATTCAATTTCTTGACAAAGAAATGAGAGCAACTGGAATTTTCGATTATTTAACATTACGCTTTAACCAAAGTGGTAAATTAATCAAACGTAGGCTTAAAATCACTTCCCGTGTTGAAGCTGTTTGCATAATTTCTTAATTGATGCTAATTAGAGAACTTTTGAGAGTACAAGAAAAAATTTCATCAATTCCTCAAATTTTTATGCCAAGTATACATTTCCCAAAATGATAATGGGAAAAATTGGCATAAAAATTTGCCATTTACTGGAGCGATAGAACATTTACCACTTTTTCAAGATGGCAATATCCTTGATGTACCTGAGTCAATTGATCTTTCTACAAGAGAGCTCCGTTTCGTAGTGAACTACAAAACAATTTATCGACAGAATAAATAGGTTAACTAAGTTCTGGATGAATTGCATAACCATACAATCCAGACAAGATTGACCTCAAAACCGAAATAGAGTTAGTAATTTAATGCATTAGTGCGATAATCTCCACTTTGAAGAAGTGACTATTCAAGGTGCCTCAAATAGAGAGCTGTTGGTCGGAAATGCAGAAGAAATTACATCCAATGACCAGGCAAAAGCAGACATGTGGATGCAATTTACATCAGTGCCTAAATAGCTTTGTTATTTGTTCGCCTGTAGCCCACCCTCGGACAACCATAACTAATTAAGCCTCAAAACAATTTGCCAAAGTAAAGGTAAGAATATATTTAAAAAGTGCATCGGTATCTACCACCAGGAAAGGGGGAGAACCAATAGCGTGGTTTTCAGCTACTCCGCAGCGAAACAAAGTGGCAGGTCAATGATGCTGTCAGTAATGGTGTCGGAAAATTAAAAAAAGAAAAGGTAAAGCCTATACCACGAATTAGGAAAGGAATCTCAACTAAGAGGTTACCTGAAAGGGCAGACTTACCTCCTAGTAATAGATGATCTTATCATTTCTCATCCCGCAATACTCCACTAAAAGAAGAGGACTTAGAAAGCACTGCTGATGTTAATAAGTTAATCAAATTTTAGCAAACCAACACAAAAAAGTGAAGTTAGCAAAGCGGCGCACTTTTTAAAAAGGTGATCTTTGAAGCAAAAAAATAGTGGCCATAGCTGCTTCCAGTTTAGAACCGCCGATAGACACTCAAATTCAGGCACGCGAAATGGTGCTCTTTGGAACCTGGAATTATGTAAAAGAGGCTACTAATATTAAGCAGACTTCAAAAAACAGCATTGATTGGACGATTCAGGCGCAGCCTTGCATTAAAACAGAAAAAAGTAAAGTAAAGAGAAACAGTGCGCCTAGAAACACCAAAGAGATTGGTCAATAACGTGAAATTCACTGATACTTAATGCTTGCGGCATCCTTAATATTGTGGTGGGGTGACGTTCCCTCCAGGCCCACGACCTACCAGTCCTTCAGTGAGTTGGAATAAGCCTCTGTCCATACCACGTCTTCAGGGATAAAATTAGAGCATTAAAATTCAAATGAGTCATTCCTGGGAAAACGACCTCGGTGCTACGTAAAAAGCGATTAGAGTGAACATATTTTTGGTTTTTGAATTACGGAGTTAAGCCAGTAATTTAAAAGTTGACACACCTCATGAAGGCAACGTTCAGCAGTCCTATCGGCTGACTGATCTGACAATTACTTTTAAAAGATTTAACAGAGTCCACGCTGATTTTGTGATATTAATGTAGGGGAGTGCTTTCACAATCAATCAGATGAAGTGACGAGAGACTTCAAAGGATGATTACGGGGAAAGGACCCACCAAAGTACACACACAAAAAAAAAACACTACCACCATGAAATACCTAAAAGATCTGGGCCGTAGAAACTAGACCACAACATCATGACACCTTTTGTAAGGAGCTGAGTTTCAATCCTGAGCAAATTACAGATGAGATATTTTGTGCGCATATTACCTAACTAACGACTTAAACTGTCCATCTATGGCAAGAGAATTCTGAACCACGACAGTAACTATTGAAGAAATAATAGAAGAGGAGAAACATGTTGCGAATAAGCAAACGAGACCGGTCAATAGGAAGCACTTTGTCAACTATTTGACCAACAAATACTTCAAATAAGCCATGAAAAAGACCCTTTCTGGTATAATCTTTTACAGACTTCAAGATGGTAGTAAAAACTAGGTTTAATCGGGATGGGATAGCATGGCTCAAGCATTCAAGGGAAGCTACTCACTTCGCATCGAAGCCGTTCTCACATATCTCCGAGGCATTGGAAATACTAGGCGATACAGAGGCGATATTCTCCCGTGTATCATAGTATATATCGTCTTCCTCCTCCGAAGACGAATACGACACGACAGGCACGTCTCTCAGCTTGAGATGCTGCGACTGTGGGCGACACTGCCTCGGTGTTGAAAAGCCTTCGTCCGCCACTGACATCGCCGGCACTACGACCTGTAACGCCGACTGCTGCTGCTGCTGCTGCTGTTCTTGATTTTGCTGCTGATGTGGTGTGGCCGCGCTTTGCGTGGTAGTTGATGATGAAGATGTGGGTGTGCATTCTGCCGCGACCACTGCGTGGTTGTCAACGCAAAGGCCTCGATAGGAGAGGCCGCTCATGCCACTGCTAGCCCTGGAGGGGCCTGGTGTGGTGGTGACGAGCTGACGCACACTTGGGGCTGTAGGAACACAAAAACCAGTTGATTGTCTCCGTGGATCTGAAAATGAGATGTCAAACCTTGCTGGGATATTTCACTAGTATTTACGTCAATTTTCCCCGTCAGAATGTTTTGAATAAAACGCAACAATAGCTAGAGGAGGAATCGAAACAAAGGAGAAAGGAGGTATTGGTACCGAAGGGTCTATGTATTCAGCTATGCTAAAGTAGGCGTTGGCATTGGAAACAGTTGTTATTTTATGCTAACAGCTCGAAGGAGCCATTCTTGACAGGTTTTGCTAATGATAGCATAATGAAGGAATGAAAAGGTAATACACATTAGGATGAGCTTACTAATCGTTCACCTTCCTGTTTAGTTACTGCTATTTCAATATAGCCAAGATTCAGGTGATTGCGTAACCACTATCGTCAAAGACTGCCTAGACACTTTTGTCTTCGAGTCGTTATGCATAGGAACAGTAGAATAAAGGAATAATTTTATCAAAACAAAGGCATATAAAAGTGCAAATCAAATTGGCAATAACATGAAAAGATTTCAACTGAGCCATCCTAAATATGTTTCGGTCAGAGTAATCAGAAAAGGGAGGATGACGTACTTTGAGGATCAGCATATTAAGGGTACAAGATACAGAAAATAATACGTTTTTTGATCGTACTAGCTTCATATGGGTTTCGGAAAGGCACATTGGGAACGACGATAAACCAGTGGGTTTCCATTAAGTACATAACTGGAAAGTTAAAAATTGCGGGACATCCATATGCGAGGCATTGGCCTACAGGCATCAGGGGTCAAAATTCGAAAACATAGTTAAAAGTGTGAGGAGTCATTGTTTATAACTGAACTAGCATTGATAATCGTTTTTCAAAAAAGAAAGGTTACAAAATACCTTAAAACCCACTTCAGTGTCACAAACATACCCATTTAGAGCCTACATAATTCAATGATGTTATTCACCGAAAGCTTCAAATCTATGAGTCTTATTAGTAACAAGTGCCTGGAATATTATTAGCCTAAGAACTGCAAGTAATTAATAACGCAGGCAAATGTTTTCCAGTAGCAGATAACTAAAAGTGATGATTCTCCAAAACAAATTGAACTGGTAAACCGTGTAAATAACTGACTGGGGAATTAAATTTCACGTGGCAGAGAAAAGCGACTAACTGCGCCGTTTAACACGTGCGCTACCACTGGGACCTCAAAGGCAAAATCGGTCCCCACGACCCACTAGATGTATGTATCACTTTAAGTTACACTGCTCAAGAGCTGAAAATGCATCTATTACCGGACCAAGTACATCTCACGCACCTAGTTTGTGTTTTAGACTCAAACAATCTCTTTGAGGCGTGTAATTCATTTCAACTAGACATTATAAACCATGAAAGAACGCCACCTGTATGTAAGCGTTTAATAATGAAATTATATACAGGCTCAACATTTAGCACTGCCAATAAATTAGCCGTTTCTCCGCCCAACTCATAAATGGTGGATTATGAATCCCTATTTTACAGAATAGGCTATGAAAAGAAAACTCGTTTTGTTGAATTCGCTTCAATCTCCCCGAGGGCGAAAAAAGACTGAAAAAAGCTCAATCCAATAGGCAAATGCCTATTTCTTGGTCTAAACAGAGTAGCGCCGCGTGGGTCAGCATCTTTCCATTGTGACAGCATCAAATTGAAGAAGGAATTCACTAAAATTCCTAACATACACAGAATTATGAATGGAAGATAAGTCAGAAAGAATGGAGGAATCTGTTAAAGCCCCTCCAAAAGAGCAAAAAGGTGAGTTTTTCTTACAAAATAAAAAGAAGGCAATTACGCCCACTAAAATTTAACAGAACAAATTGATAAAGTTGGGAAAATTAAAAGGTTTTAGAATAGCAAGAGGATACCTCAAATATAGGTTAAGAAAGGTTAAACTGGAACCTATGCTCAAGGCAACACAACTTTGAAGTGAATTAAGAGCAAGAGCAAATAACGGTAAAATCGCCGACTTTCCTCCGGCAGTAAAAACGAAAAAAACTAGAATCAAACCAATTTGTAAAATAAGAAATCGAAGATGAATAAAAGGCAAAAATAAAATGAGTAAGTACTTCCCACAAAACTGAAAAATAGCGTCATATTTGACCATTAAAGTACGAGTGGCTATGGTGGTTGCCTTCTGAGCCTCATTTACAATTACCATGCTAATGGATTTTGAAGAGGCTATTTGATGACTTTTCCAGCAGCTTACCCAAGACCACATGAATCCCGCAATGCTTTTGGGAGCGAAAGTGATAATTACCCGATAAGTGCAACGAAGGGCATATAATACCGCTCCTCAATTTTGTAGGCATTCCCCAGTCGACGCCCATAGGAACCATAGCCAGTTACACATTATCATTCTCTTCTTTTTAGTACAGGAATCATTATTTGCAAAATATCTTTTGCTACTACTGCTGGGTGGACGATCCTGATGATTTCTGTTCAATTAGCCAACATTTCTTAGAAATTGTTAAGCAAAAAAGGATGTTTCACATCCTCATGAAAGCCTTTCTTGCAGTGATATGCCTCGGTGTAGTCGGACTTTGAAGACTAGTGAACTATTAAATCAGGTGAATGTGCTACCATAAGCGTAATTCGTGATACATTTCCGAAAACGCATAAAAGAACCGCGTGAGTTGTGTGGTTTGAAACCCATCGTTTATCAAGAATTAGGCATGCATTACAAATTCTGCTACTAACTTTTTTAAAGCAAGGTGGGATGACAAAACTGTGATCCGATTGTTTCAATGTAGACCTAGAGGGAATTGCTCATTGCTAACATTTCCAAAAATAATAATATGTATCCAACCTCAACCCATTTATTGAGATTATGGATTCGTGAATCGATCCATCAATTCCGAACCTGTCCATCCAATTCAGCGCCACCCACCCTCAACGTGAACCATCTACACGCACCCTACGTTAATCCATTCATCCGCCATCCACATAATGACCTATCCTAGATCCATCGTATGGTAATGATCCACCCATCTTAACTTCATGCATTCGCTCATCCGTTTCCGATTTATCTATTCATCCGCCCATCTATTGGTTACTCCGTTCGGCCATCAACCCCGAATAAATCGTGTATTCATCCGTCCAAGCATGGGTTTGTGCAAATATCCATCCATCACTCCCAGGTCTGCCAATCCCGGCTAAAATTATTCTAGATCTATGAGTTAATCCATCGTTCATTCTTCAATTCCAAGTCCATCCGACAAAATTAGATTTCCATAGCATTGAAAGCACACTTTTTTTCTTAAAAGATAACACCTTTTCCCCTCGTCATGCAGTAATGTAACGGTCTCAGATTCTGTTGACAGCTTTTCTGATCTCAGTGTCAGATTTGCACTTACCATGAAGACGATGTCTACTCACTTTGAACTTTATTGTTAATTTTCTTTGCAAAAATGTCACAACAAAACTGCAATTTAGTCATTTGGATGTAGACATAGATGATCATTTGCTATATAACAAACTATTTGAAAAGGCTTTGTAACCCTGAAAACGCTATCATGAAGCAATCACTTATTTGCAAGCAAAAACAGGCTGTCTATTATTAGACACTAATAAAAATTTACATCATCATTTTGGTACACCCTGGGCAGACTATTGATATGGTTCCCATGATCTGAGTTCGCCATTTTCATAAAAGTCAAAAACATTGAAAAAGGAAAGAAAATGAAAAGCACTAATTTTTTGTGGGGGCAACGAAGCAAAAAATACACGCTCAGTGGGCAAATAGCATCCACACGAAACGGATTTGCCATGCTTAGCATGACACAGAGTTACATTGTGATCATACCAAAATCCAACTGCAGTGTAACGTCCAGTTGCTGAACAACTATGTTGAAACTCGTATACTTTCTTTCCCAATATTAACACTAGCAAATTTCAATGTTTTGTGGATAAAAGCTATTTCTGATGTCTTACCTTGCTCATTCCGACTTTCTACCATATTGTGGGATAACAATGGGTTTACTGTTTAAAGGGATGCCTCCTATCGCGATTGAAAACCACACATTGCCCTCATTGATCACCAAATTCAAATATTCTTGGCCACCCCCACTTAATTCAAGCTGACCATTAAACAATATGAAGATCTTGTGTAGACTTTACCCAACGTTTAACCAGAAAAGACTTCATGAAATCAAGAAATAAGATGCATACGTCGATGAGTCATAGTCGATCAACTCATAGGAACCAAATTCAGGTAGGTGGTCAGAAATGCACAACTTTTCAAATAATAAGAGAGGTAGCCAGTATCTGACTCAAGAAAACGTAAACGGGTTCACAAAAAGAGGAATTATTAACGGCGAGGATGGACTCGAGTGGCTCCTGGCCAGAGCACACAGGAACCGTAAAAATAGACTGAACGACTGCTTCGTAAACAGAGCTGCTAGAGCAGCTTTTAACAAAAGACACCATAGTAAGGGAAGCGTAAGTACTTGCTCTTCGCCAGAAAAAGGCTAGCTATAATTCAACTAGTACCAACCAGTTGCAAAGGAATGTCAAAAAGATGGCGTTGACGGCTCAATGTAGTTGAGACTTTTGTCGATTGTCAACCAACGCATACATTAGTCGATGAAGCAGTAGAGTGATTGAATGAAAAAACAAATCAGTTAAATAATGAACTTAGCGAGGAATGTGACGCATTGGTATAAAATATGTCTAATTCGCATCTATGGACAGGCAATCATTAAAAGCAGAAAAAAGAGAACTCAAACCATGGCATGTAAAAATCAAACCCAAGTAAACCATTTGGTGAATAGAAATGCGAAGGTGGTACTTCAAACACTCAAATATTTAGTAGTAGGATGCATGTTTTAGTTCTTCTGGTCGTAACTAACCGAAAGACATTAAAAATGCTGATAACACCCAGTGTCAATTTCCGTACACAAAACAACACACCGTTAACCTTAAGCAGTTCAACAGTAGAGCTCTTAGAAAACATGCCCGAATGAGACGTTGGGGAGGTACCGCTAATCCAACACCGCCGCCTCCTTCGTACTTCTAGCTTATCGGTTGTATAAACTGTAAAATAAGTTGATTCCCAACAAAGCCCTCAAACAGCCACATGAAATTTGAATCTTGTACTTTTATATTTAGCCAAGATTCTTCGTGAGCAAAAAATGGAAGATGGCATTCTAATAAGCATTAAAAGACGTAGCAATATGCGGATTTCGGTTCAGCAAATACTAAGCGGTCGCAAGGGTAAAAGATACCGGTGAACTTTTACAAACAAGGTAGATATAAGCGGGCCCCGATTATCTTTCAGCGAAAGCGATCTTTGTCACATACATAGCAAAACGTTCGGATAGTGACTAAATTAGATGACGAGACGGCGCTAAATTACCTCCCAGGATGTCTAATCTGCATTTCTGGCTTGACAAAAAATCCCTAAGACACGAGAGATTTGTTTCCTAGCAATGCCAATAGCCTCACCAAGCTCTTCTTTTTGCAGCAAAAGAACTTTTAAATCTAATTCGTCTCTCCCCTCCACTTCCTTCCCACAATTTCAAAGATATCAAAGGAGGCGACTTAATTGCCTAAACGGCACTGCTCAAGAAATGTTGTGCGCTTTAAGAACCTCACCAACCGATGGATGATCTGAGGTAGTGGGGAAGACAAAGCCTTAACTACACAGCTTTTCACGGCAAATCCTAAATCAGTTTGCCGCAGTACCCAATTCTTTTGCAATTTAAGAGGTTTAAAAATTCAAAATAAGAGAGAAGAGGTGTATCTACTTCTGAAATAAAGTTTCGAGTTAAGGACACTACGCAAACGACCTTTGACGAACTTTTCACCTCTTAAAACCACCATTTTTCGTGCGTGCGTGGTGAGCGACCTCAGTGTTGTGCACTTTTAGAAAGTAAGGGTTCAGGTGTCAAGTCTGCTTTATTACGCGTAGGTGAAGGGTCTAGGAGAGTGAACAGTGTTCTGCGCTAATGATTTTGCGTTCCTTTTTTGTTATTTTAAACAAAGTTTTGGTACAGTTGACCTCCAAGGTGGCAATTCTTATGTCAGCCTCCAAGAAAGTCTACCTGTCAGAGAGAGGCAAATTTGCGTCACTCAGACAATTGTTAGGCCTACCCTGTTTCCTAATCAGCAGCCGTCAATGCGGTGAATCGGCAATACGACAAAACTATCAATCCCCTCCAAGTTTGATATATCCATTTTTATCTGTTTCAGATGTTCAATAAATGTTATAGCCAAGGTTTCTGTCGTTATCGCCCTTGAATTCGCTCGATAGGGAAATTCATGACAAAGCCTGCTTAGAAGTGCTTTTCATGAAAATTGGCTGAAAACGACTGTGCTAGAGCGCTCCAGATATCCAACCAACTGCAGTTACGATAGCAAAAGTCGAAAAAAGGACGAAAATAATTCACGGAAGCGGAAAAAATATTAGTCGAGAGGTCGTTGAGAAGCTCAAGACACCCAACAAATGATAGTAGAGTAAGTTCACTTCAATTGTGTAGGCATTTGATTATACATCATAACTTTAGAATCCGTTGGAAACATACGGGTGGGTAGGAAAATGATAATTGATCGAGTAAAGTGGATGACAAGTGAAATCGCTTTTAACATTCCTGCTTAACGACCACTATTCCAAATGCCCGTTTTGATTGCCCCTTGTATTGGCCGGTGCTTCGGATTGCCTTCTCACTGTCAACGTTTTCTAAATCATGCGCCGGTGAATCGAACGCAATTTCCGCTAACAGCTGCAAACGTCGTTGAAGTGCTGAGCCAAAGTGCAGCCGACGGATGAACTTAATTTCAGTTCTGGTGAACGTCGCAAAACATGGAAATGAGTCGAACGTGAGACATTTGTGATGCAAAGGCAATTGCAGTGTAAGTGGATGCATTTGTCTGAAGGTGAATGTAAATTACCAATAAGCATTTCCAGCAACACCATCCCGAAATAGTTAAATTATTTGAAGCAAGCCAGTAAGGCAAAGATACGGACCGTTGGGAAGACTATGGCATTCCATATTTCAATTTGGCTTCATCTTTCACTAGGATACAAAGACAGCAGGCGGTCGGCAGAGTGGTTAGAGTTGAGCCGCCGAAACATCGTTTGAAATCGAATATTCACCAAAAGACCTGTGCCATTTGCTTGATTGTCTAGCTTCTGGCCTCTCCACTACAGCGAGCAAAAAACTACTGCAACTATACTGATGTGTATGAAAATTTGCGGTTAAGCAATCCAAAGTGATTACACTGAGACAAACCATTCCTCTTACATTAAATCGCATGCTGTTAATGCAAACAACGTTGTTACCCAGGGTAACATGAGTTGGAAGTTTCGCTGTTGGTTAAAGTTTAGACTACAGGATTTAACATAGACTCCGAGCGCATATCCCATAAACTTAGCATAAATGCTTAAAATACACTTGTCCTCATTTTTGCCATAGATCAAGATATTGGTGCATAAAACGGTGCTTTTGGTAATTTTGGTAACAGTCAGAAGGACATTTCGACACGAAAAGGAACTTTTGTATCACCAACCACGATTTGACCACAGATAGAGGAGCCCCAGAGCTATCATCATCAACCGTGTCCATTAGCTAAAATGTATCTGCGTCATCAGTTTGGTTAATGGTGCCTCTACAATGAATGCTAAAATCACATAGTACCCCTAATTTTAGGCGTCTTCAAATGAAGTTAAAGCAGATTGGAGACACCTCAAATACAGCTTCAACAATCCACCACATAAAGTAATCGGTCAGAGTACAAAACATTCGTAGCTGATTTGACATAAAGATGGTACGAGCGGATAATCAGTCAAGACTTACTTGAAAAATCATAAGCTCTAGCTTACTAGAGTATAATTCACTTCATAACCAATTAATCAAGGTTAAGTTTTAAACAATATGCATCTGCAAAGGAAACAATTTCCGGGAAATTAGCAATTAACATGACTGGCAGGTAGTAGCTCACATAACAGTAATATCAAACTAATTATTAAAATCTAACTGTGAAAAGAATTACTAGCTTTTATATGGTAGTAAAAAAATGCAAAGTTAGGAATACCAAAGCAAGATTCTTTAAGAGTGTGAGAATGAATTAATGGATTGTCCCTTATTTTCCCCCTCTCCCCACCTTCTCCATACAAATTCCATTCACATCCGGACTGGGGATTACGGAAGGAATGGAGCACTTTTACAGCCCCACAGATGGTGAAAAATCACATGCATTGCATTACCATTATTAAGATCAATATAAGGGAAAGTGGTCGAAAAGCTATTTTAATCTTTGAGCATTACTAACGAAACTAGGCTGTCAATGTTACACGATTACGAAGAGCAACTATTGTGTGCATCGAGAGACGCAGTGTTTCGCTATACCTTGGTGTTCTATGCCAAAACTTCCATTTAGCAAGCCGGTTGCAATTGGGGTTTAGCTAAAGAATTTTAACCCCGAGGCGAAGATAGTTCCAAAGCTTACGTACTGGGCTACCTCTATTTTGGGGCTAAAATTCTTCCAAGTTGAGAATGATTGACTCAAAAGCATAAAAATGGGTACAGGGTGCCCCGAGAGTCCAAATACCGTCAAAACCCAGAAGAGCTATGAGAAAATTTTTATGACTCGCTAAAAAAGTGTCTGGTCGAATTTAGCCTTAACTACAGTAAGGTGGATGACAGGTTGGTGCCCATTTGATTGAAAGAGAAATGTAAGAAAAAAGCCCTTTCAAATGATATGATGCAGACGAAAGTAGCACGAATCAAGCTTCATGAATATACTAAACATCAATTAGGTTTCTTGCTAACAAGCTGCATGAGGCCATATTCGCGTCGACTAGCAATAAGCTAACGCCTACACTGACATTGATGTCCACTGAGATACTGATTAATGTGCCATGGTTATTGCCGATGCCACTCCTGGATGTGCGGGAGGAGGGGGAGGGGATATGGTTCAAGTTGAGAGCAGCAAACAACTTTAATCAAGATGACAAGCAACGGTGGTAG
>NW_020170433.1:272723-291892 GCF_000524195.1 Echinococcus granulosus
TACATGTTGATCACATTCACGAATTTCATAGGGTGATAAAATGAAACCGCGCTTCCAGGAGAGACCGAAAGAAAACTGCAACTGAGGAAATTTTATTTTTGACCAAAAATAAATTTTATTTCCAATTAAAAAAGGCACAATAAGAACAGACTGTTCCGGATAGCGTTCTCACCAAAATAGCATAAACTGCAGCTGATGTTTTTTCCCTTTCACTTAGCTAGTAACTACTTCATTAACCTTTCATTTAATGAGAATTGAAGTTTCTCTAGAAAATCTTTGCAGGAGATTCCCTGAGTGTATCCTATGACAAGCTAAGGTGCATATTCTAGGATGCCTATTATGCAGAGAGGAGACTTGGGCGATAATGGTAAATAAGCTCTGAACACAAACGAGTACTTTGGATCATACCAACAAGTTGTCAATAACTTTCCCCCAAAACTATCTCAATATATTTTTTTATCCGTTATTCACCTTTCTACATCGTCAGAGCCCTGTGCAATTTTGAAGTTTGGGAACTGCCGTCCCGAGGCCAGGTTAAGCGTCGGAAACACATTCTCAAACGCCCATAAGAAGTATCACTGAGCTTGAGATCGCAGAGCAGAAGCTTTGCAAATTCGTACTGCAGCCTATTCAGCCGCTATCCTTTCTTTACTAATCAAAACCGTGACTGTAAATGATTGGCCACCTGAAGCGTCTTGCATCCACTGGGCAGGTGAGGTCAGTTTTGAGCGTTTTAATCTAAAAAACGTGATTTTTATCCTCACATTCAGTATAAGGAGTTTAAGGTAGACCTTCAGTGCAATCATTGAAATTCGCAGGTATCCTGTCTTTGATGTGGCCAAATTACAAAGACGGCCGGTTTGGCAGATAGCAGCCACACGAAAGGCCAAAAGACAGTCCCTACTGGATGTTGCAAACGGAAATGTAAAACGATAGAAAAAAATTCTAAAAGTCATTTGTAGGCAGCATTGACTGCCGAAAAAAAAGATGGTTTGTTGTTATACGTGAATATTCGACCCCATCATGGATTTCAAGAGAAATACTGCTTTTACTAATAAACCTAAGAATATTAAATCTTGAAAACAAAATAGACTTCAATTTGACTCGGAAAAGAAAACGCGACAGTACTTGCTGTTTTGTTTAGATAATTAGAGGTCAGAAACTAGACGAACAGATACCTATGACACGTTGTAAAGTGGGGGGCTTTGCAGAACTCTAAGACTCTCCTACTGGAAGCTCAGCTCTTTTCGCTGTATAAACATATGAGATTGTGTTAAAACTAGCGCATAGATTTAGGCGCGTTGCAGAGTGGATTAGTCGCACTCCATTATACAATTAGGATAAACAGCTGCAATTCTCATGATAAATCAGCCTGTTTTCTGACAACTTAGAAAAGGGAGGAATAGGAATCTTCGATAAAAATCTATGAAATGGTTAAATCAAACAGTAAACCCGGAACAACGAAAAAATGTGTTTTTAAAATTGTGTGGAAAGACGTACCATGATACAGCGCATTAGTGCACAAATTGACCATGGGTGCCTTGGGGTTTTCCTAAGAAAAAGAGAAAAATTTGGGTAGATCCGCTGGGATGAGCACACACGGCTCGCACCACAAACGTAACTAGGGCTGAAACACTGACACGGTAAGAACAAAAAAGTAAGCAAACAATTGAATGAGGAATGAATGAGTGATACAACCAGGAAGTCCAAAGTCCAGCCTAGGCCAAACTACTCCGGTTTTTATAACAGAAAAGCACATTCTTTCAAGCCACTGCGTAATTAAGCAATTCAGATACGGAGATGAAAATAATGCATCAACTCGGGGTTGATACGATCGCCTTAAAAAATCTATGTTAAAATCCTTAAACTACAACCTAAGTTTCCAGTTATCCTAAGGTGACGATGATCGCTACCTTCTAAAAGTTAGCTATTTATCTTTACAAATATCTGTAGAAAAGTGTGAATTTCATTCCAGTTAAAAATATCACATGACATGATTGTGAGGAATGAAATGAAGCGTCATGTACAAGGTAGGAATGGAAATGAGTTCTCGGAGCTTCTCTTCTTCTAGTTAAGCCCATTTTCTCTCTAAATACTACCGAAATAAGTCGATCAACGCCCCTATTCAGTCTGATCCAAGGTTTCCGTTCTGCCCCCAAAGATTTCCATAGTCCATTAAAAACATGACTGAGATCAAAAATATTAATCCTTTAACCTAGGTGGCAAAGACCTATAACGCATTCTCTGTAGCCATTTTTCAAATGTAGTATCCGGAATGTGAAACAATGAACCGTAGTTTGAATGCTTCAAGGTAAATTTTCGTTTAAAAAAACCCACTTTGAATAGTGTTACTCTAAACTCCGTCAGAATTTCAAAGTTTTTGGCTCGCAAATACCGTTTCACTCACTCGGAGTCGAGAAAATGCCTGACTTTTCCGTTCTGATATCCTGCGCCTCCCATTTAAGGAGGGTGAGGTATGATGTCAACGCCCAATCAAATGTTATTTTCCTTCGCAAGCAAGTGAAATGATTGCTCTTTGCAAGCAACATTGGAAAAAAGGGTACGAAAAAGTTCCCACACCCTCCAACACGAGCTGAAGGTGAGAGGAGGCGCAGTGACAAGTCTTGCCTGAGCATGTTATGCAATCAATTCTGTTGGCGACCAAGATGCCCTTGCGATTTATCAGAAGTGAGTTGCCAATTTGCAGTAAAGACAACTCTGGAAATAACATTTACATTGCAATAAAAGGTAAAGAACAGTGTTCCATCATTAAACTCTATAAATACAGTTAACCCACCCATGTCGTCTAAAAATGAGACATTTAGTCGGTCAGAGCTACAAACACAAGATAGAGCAAAGTAATCAGCCGAGTCACAAAAACAGGAGGGTAACCGCCGAGGAGATTTGACGTATGATATTGCTAGATTTGGCAGAGTGAATTAGATCAATCCCCTCTGACCACTTTACCCTGACCATGGCAAAACTGACACTGATCAGCTTCAGGGTCTAGCAGGAGGTTTTCTAGGAGAACACAAGAATAGTTGCAACTACTGTACCATTTCTTGACGTAGAATCTACAGCACAATAGGTCAAAGGAAATCGTGCTGTCGTAAGACAGCTCATTCCACACATGAGAAGCTCAAATGTTTGAAGAAATGAGGTATAACGCTTTCACCTTATATGTATATCTAATTCCACGGGCCCTTCAATCTCGACCTGACAACCACGATGGAGGCATGATGACCCGCCCATGTCACCTAAGCCATTAATTCACAAGCCTTCCCCTACGTTGATGGTAGATTTGCCCGCTGGTATGCTGGATTACGTCTTTGGGCGTGACGCAGTCGCTACAGTAGGCTATGGAGTACTCAAGTTAGCCTGAGTTTAGCACCATCAGATTTCCTAAGAAATTTTAAGAAAACGATTTCCGTTTGATCGTTAGCAAGGCATTAATGTCCACACAGTTAACACATCTAGGTGCCAATTTTAACACATAAGAAGGTGGTTATGTGAAATAAAGTCGAATCGAAATGAATTTCACTGAATGAGTTTAAGAGCTATTCGAACAGCTACAGAATCAAAACACCCAAGGTCCTCACGACAATATTTAGAAGCAAATAGTAACATGTGCCTCAGATTCCGGTTTAGATAAAGGAATAGTAGGACAAACCAGGGATACATTTCCGGAAGACCTGATTAGCATACGAGTTACTAGCCAACTGAAAGAGGACAGGATACAAAGACAGAAAAGAGATTGTACGCAGTCTACCGAAAAAAGACACGAGCTATTGTGCACAGGTTTCGAGTGTCAGTGAAAAAAAAAAACAAACAAGCAAAACTCTGGCTGAACTGAATGTGTGTATATGGGTAGGTGCGCGTTTGTTTATCTGAGAACGATCGGACGGAGAGAACTACGACTTACGAGTGGTTCCCGCAGCTCCTGGCGGTCCAAAAACATTTTTTGTGGTTAAATGGACAAAAGACGGAGAGGAACAGGAATTTTAAAATCCATGTCCCAAACCAACTTGCTCGGATTTTGGCTAAATAGCTACGAGATTGCCCCGCTTAAGGCTGGATTAAAATAACTCATTAAAAGAGCCCTTGATAGGCACTGCGCATAGCAGAAAAGCGATTACACAGATCCATTGGAGCTCAGGTGGATTTTGAAACTATTAAAAAACGTAGACAACTATCTCCACGATTTTATACATGTGGTTTCTGACTCCACATAGTGCTAGAAGTTTCAGCATAGACTTTATTAATTCAAAAATATCTCGACCGAGCACCCTTGACTGACGTAAAAAAGGGATATTAAAGGCGGATTACCGAAGTTTAAAGTTCCTAGATTTTTCGTGAAAATGCAAAAAAGTAGCGAATGAAGGGACTGCAACGCACCTTGGCAAACTGAAGACATACGATGGTTTTCTTAACCAATTCAATGAGATGCTAAAATGAAAAATAAGACAAGCCTGAGCAAGTACACCAGCCCCAGAGGTGAGCTTCTCAACTATCATTGGCACTCAGTTTACATTAGCCAATTGTGCTCTACCCAAAAAAAAAACATAAATTGATACGTTACCTATTTATTTTTATTAACTTCACAGTCTATTGAAGGATCCGTAAATAGGGAAAACTCAGTAACACCTTTTGACCAGGCATGGTCATGCTACCACTCTGTTGTGCGACAGGAGTTTACTTTTGTCCACTCAACCGTCCCCAGCAACATTTTGCCACCTTAGTTTTACTTTTTGGATGGGGAAACCCAGCCAATTGTCAACAGTGAAAAAGCATGTGACCCTTTTCATTTGCTAAAAATTCGCAGATGTTTGGCAAACTCCTGCCTACCTGCAGCCGCCTTTTAATGGATTCACAAGAATGGCTGGACAATTGCTCGTAGTGACTCAGTTGCTGGTCGATTGCCTGGGAGAGGAAAAAACAATTAGGTACAGTCAGCCAGATTAGCAAGAAACGCTTCAACGAGGAGCCTCACCTGGTGTTGATCTATGAGGATCTGGAGATAAGCATCCGCCTCAATTATCCGTCTATCAAACTCGGAGACGGTGACGGCTGAATCCAATAAGCGACTGGTCTATATCAAAGAAGTTTAGGGTCGTCAAAAAGTTATAAACTCAACACAAGCCTAGTTCCACTTCAACCTCTGCAAGAGACATTCTAGTTGAACTGGTCTTTTCACTTTCACAGTTCCACGCATATCCTATCTTTGGCGTAGAAGGATTTGTCAGTACGCCCAAACTATTAAAAAACAGCCTTTTTTACCTCATTAGTGATAAAAATTTGTTAGCCACTGAAAAAATTTCAAATTTTCAAAAGTTCGCTAATATTTGTGATCAACACTTGCACAGAAGGACTTGTCTTTTATGGCACCTTGTTACACGACAGGCTACGCGTAGATCAGATGTGTCCAGGATCAGGCAGGCGTTTCACGAGCTGGATGAATGTTCACAAGAACAACTGTTGTACTGTGAGCTGGTAACCACTGCAGCTGAGATCGTCATCAATGTACGGATGTATGATAGGGTATAGTTGAAAAGCTGACACCCTCTAATTATCGTACAGTTGAGAGACCGGGAGTCGCATTGCCATATCACACAGTGATTGAAGCCTTACGCGGATAGCACCTGATCTCTGCAGGTTCGAGTTATGCCTTTTTATTGCCAGGAAAAGTGATCAAGAAACACATGTTTCGGTGCATCACATTCATTGCCATCGCTGGCTGTGTCTAGAGGCTACGGAATCAGAACGCACGCCGACTGCTAGTAATACTCAGAGGAAATGCCACTTACTACTGAGAGCACTAACGTTACAAGAGCATCCCCCACCATTCGCCCAAATCAAAACTCAGCTCGAATTGGACGCCTCTCTTGATTCCGCACGGGGGAATCAAGGTTTAATCAGGTAACAACAATAGAGAAACCGAGACATTACAACTCTTCAAGGGGAAGCCAAGAGAAATTCGTAGTGGATGTTAACTTGGCGAAAAAAAACAAACATGTGAGGACGTAGCCAGTAGTGTTCGCACTGTTGGCCCAAATATAAAAGCAAAAAAGTATGCTTTTGAGATGTACAATTTTCGGTCGAGCTAATAAGACCAGCATAAAGGTAAAGAGCGCATTATTTTTCTCATTTAATATTGAGTAATCACCAAAGTAGGATGAAACGAAAAGCACCCGGTAGCAAATATTTCAAACGCCCGTTTAGGTCACTAAAAGCATACAAAAGGTGGCTTTTTCGCCATACAAAAACATAAATGCTCACACTGGGTGTTCTAGATTATCGTAGAAGAGTGCTACAGATGAGAGGGACCTGAAATAATCCAAACCAATAAACTCAATCCATCCCTTTCGTTGGACGGGAGAAGCAAGAGAAAATAATTATCATCGAAGGGCACTTTGGAAGCAGAAGAAAATTCGAAGCAGCTAGTAGTAGCCGTTAAGGTCACTAAGATGAACAAAAACATGTGGCAAGGACAAAATCCTCCTTCTGCTACAAAGAAGACTATTTGAAGAAGAAAGGCCATAGAGCACCGCTGGAGAGGCGTAAAAGAAAATTATGAAGAATTGATCACGAAGGACCGTATCTAATCCGAGTTAAATTCACGCTAATATCCTTGTAGAATAAGACAGTCAAGAATTAGACTTGCAGACAAAATACACGATCACGATCGGTAGGAATGAAAAGAATCCACTATATTTACCTTTCATCATACAGTATTAGTCAATAGACGACTTCAAATTAAATGTTTAAAGCGTACGTGCTGAAGGAGTGCATAGTTTTCCGTGTGAAGATCGCGCGCTTCCTGAAGGGCGTCCAACCACCTTTGCCGCTCTTCAGCGTTTCGAGCTGAAAGAAATCGATAAATTTGGTCCACCGGTTCGAATAACTCAGGAGAGTAATTAGTTAACCAGGTGAAAACTGAAGGGAAAAAGTCGTCTGAGGGAGTACTACTTTGTCATCATGCATATCCTATCGTAATCTACCAAAAATAAATAACGAAGTTATTTATTCACACCAGTTGGAAAGGGGACGTAAGCAAGCAAAATTTAGATCCCGGAATTTGGGATATACTTGGTGTGCTTGCTAAAATACTACAATTTAAGTTCTCAATGGGTGAGGGGAATCACACAACTAATGACTACATTTTACAATGAATCGCATCAGTCTAGGATGCTGTTTACCTTGAAAATGAAATACTTTGGAGTCCACGGTGATTGTAAAGGTACTATCGTCTTCGTCGTTTATGCCCATTTGGGCATTTTTCAATTTGACACAACCACGTCTTTCCCCACGGATCATCTTATCTCGCGACTGTAAGTAAACGTAAAACAGTTAAAACCACACATCACGGTCTTCGCAGCTACATCCAAGATCTTGCAATGCAATCGAACATAGGCCTGTATACTAAAGTTTAAAATGTTTATGTATTCTAGAGAATGTTAAAGGGTGCGTTGATTCAGAATACAAATTATTCTAGGGCCTAAACAAAGTACTACGTACTGTATAGTAGGAGAGAACTCCCATGGCCAAGTCCAGAACAAACCATCGAAACTGCCATCCTTGAACAACGTTGGTCCATTTACTCAAAGGACCCTCCATCAATAGAAGAGACGAACGGGACTAAGCAGCATCTGACGTTTAACTGACCCGCCTTTGTTTGATTGGTCATGAATCTCTACATATGCAAACCCAGAATAAATGTATCAAAGCTACATAAAGAAATGCTAAAAGGTCACTGTGGATAAAAAAACTATGTGTTAGTAATTATTGCTATTTTGGGCCTTAGCAGGGTGTTTATTTTACTTGTTGGAAAAGTACTCTAGTTTCATTAATCACCGTAGATTTTAACAGTACAGGTTGGGTATTTTGTTTTCCCATTTTGCTCATTAGCAATTTATTGTTTGGACAATTATGCCCATTTAATGCTGATAGCACGGTGTTTTACAGATTTTTAAGGCGAGGCATTCGCTCTTGTAGTACGCAGCCAATATATATCCACGTTAAAATCTTACTTTAATATGGCTTAATGTGATCGTGTGTTTTCGCTATTTTAGTGCACTTGTTTGTCAAGTTTGCATATTTTGTGGTAGTTCCACGACCCCACTTTTGCGGTCGAATTTTGATTTTCCTCACTCTATCATTCTTATCCTAGTCGTATTTATAATATTAGTTTAAAGCACTGCGGTTCTTAGATTGGATTGAGCTTTAATTGAGTGATGGTAGTCCATGTTTCTCCCTATGCTCCTTTAGTTCGCCCTTACTTTTCTTCCTGTTAGTGCGACGATATATTTATTTCAAATGAGTGCTTTCAGCTGCGTTTAAATCTATATTCCATGATGCAGACAAAGAACTCGGTAGTCGTTCCTGGAGGTGCCAGTGTTTAATTGATTTTTACCTGATGTTTCTTAAATGGCTCTCAAAATACTTCGTATTGAATCTGACATAAGTTATGTGATGCTGTAGGGACTTATTTCTTCTCATTGTAACGCTAGGTATATCCTGTGAGGCGGTGTTGTAGTGGTTCAAGATGCAGTTTTTCCATATTCCTGCAAACCAATTCTTGGGATGTTGCAAACGTTCAAACGGGCAAAATTCTAATGGGCTGAAGAAAGCGTAACTGTCTTAGCTGGAAGGGGAATTCTCTCGGCTATTGCGCTTCTGAACCTTATTTAAATTTTGGAGGTTCCAATCATCTAGTACTTTTTCATGCACCGTCCACCGGCAGGTAATTTCGAATATTCAACGAAATTCAACGCTTTATACCAATTAAATAAGTGCGCAATGCAGAAAAGTCGAATAATCACTTAAAGAGCGTTCTGTCGTTCTGTCGAATCAGATTTGATCTGCTTACACCAAATGAGTCGGAAATTCGCCTGTTGAGCGTGGGCGCCTACAAAAAGAAATTTATTGAAATGTCGCCTGACAGTAAACACATAAAGGAAGCTTCTCGATGGCGCTGGGATACACATCGCCGGCGGGGTGGGGCTCTGCTTATGCCACAACTGGGCCATCAATCTCTCGATCCTATGATGTACCTATAATAAAACCAATTGCCATATCCAGCCTTATAGCGTCCGCGTGACCTACAGTAAGTTTCATTTCATTCCCACCATTCGTACGTTTAAGGAGAAGCTACTTCTGCAAGTAACGAGGAAGTTTTTTAGAGGGTCAAAATATGGCGACTCCTAATGTTGGCAGGACAGGGCTGGAGTGCTAATTTTAGTCGGGCACGCTATTGTCAAATCCTTTGTATAGTTGGCTATGCTGATCTTTCGTGCCTTGTAATCAGCAGTCCTCCAATCGCTTTCGATTATGAACCTCGGCTAAAAGTCCTCACGAAATTGGCCAAGGCAGAATTGAGATAACCAGAATTACGTTAAACGTGCGTCATGATCCTGGTCTTGGTAACTGGCCCTTCAAACCTCCGTCATCCTTGATAAATTCAGACCGGCAACTTAAATTAGATTCTACCCTTTTAGTAAAGTAACGCTTTTGTCAACCTATGATTGCGTCGTGTAAACCAAAGTAGTGCTGTTACTTGTATATTCTGGAACTCATGCACACACACAACCATTTCAAATACAGTAAACTGGTTACAAATAAATTAAGACTTCTAGATTAAATGATAAAAACGCCGAGTTCACATCAGAATGAATTTGAATAAACTAGGAATGCACCTTCTCCTAAAGCTGGAATCACATTCCCTAAACTTGGTTGTTTGACAATTGAAGACATCGCTATCAGGGTGAAGGGTAGGGCTCATAACTGTGGGAGTGAAACTTTCCACCGGGAGAGCTGATAACCTCAACAGTACCGTCGCCATAGTAACGGTCAAAACCGCCTCTTTCAAAACGGTATTTGGTGGGTTGTGTGCCTCCTGCATCGCCATTCATAAATCCTCGGTCAGACCTCATTCTTCGGGTCGAAAATAGTCGGCGCGATGGATATGGTTGCCTTGCGGCTGGCGAATGCACACAACATCCCGAGCCCTTGGTGCAGAGCGCCTCCTTCTTGCTATCCACGGCTAGTTTCTCAAATCGCGCGATATTGTAGTCAAATGCTCTGGAAATAGATGACTCGTCAATTCCTTCGGGGACCGGTAGATGTGGCTGTGGCGGTGATGGTGAAGGGATTTTGTTTTTTTGGGGCCCTCGTTCTCGCACCTCCCTCTCTGTCTCTTCTTCAAGATCACCAGGTATTGACCGGGGTGACGGGTGGGCCTGAACAGGCGACCAGCTCCCCCGTGTCATGTGAATCCTTCTGCGTCCCCCTCCTATCTCTTGAGCTCGGACCTTCCAGGTTTCATCATCACCTGCAGCAGCCCGTGGAACGCTGTACCGCTTAACACGAAAGACTTCGGGCTGATTTAAACTCAAACAGGAAGTGGATTTTCCAGCTCGAGGTATTCCTTTCCAGTCGGAGAGATTCACTGATCGGTAGGGCTTTATCCCACCCGTATCAATATGCTCCAAGTAGGAGTAGTTCAAACAGGGGCTGGGTCTATCTCTCATCTGTGGGCTAGGCGATCTCATGCTGTAGTGATCCGAACAATCCACGGTTAGCTGATTTTGTTTGTAATCCGCGCTTCGTACTTGCTTCACACTATCTGGGGAGGTGGGGATTATATAGGAGATACCATTATTATTTATCCGTTTGTACACATCTCCTGTCTTGGTAAATATACCATCTGGCCAGTCATTACTTCCCGCAGCTCGGTTCATACTCCTTGGACTGGCGTTCCTCTTAATGCCTAGAAGTTTTCGTCTGGTTGGGGAGTACTCATCGGAGCGTCTAATTGGCTGAGGCGCTCCATAGCTCACAGACCACCTTTGTCTTTCCTGTAGTGTTTGATGTTTTTCCGGCTCATACTTCCTCGTAAAACCATTTCTGCTACGCAGAGGAGAGTGTTGTTCACGTAAAGGCAACGACCTTAACGAATCAGGTCTTTTAACGGAGAAGAGCTTGTCATCCTCATGGCGTTCATAGGCAGCACTTCTTGGACGACTTCTTAGGGGTTCCAATGAACAGCTCCTTTTCTCTCTTCTTGTAACTCGTGGCCTCTCCTTTAGCACAGTAGGATCACGGGGCAGATACATGGTCTGGGCTTCCTCAAATTTTCTTCTCAAATCACTGACTGAGACATTTTTCTGGGTTATCACTTCCATCGCCTCATCGCGTCCATTCAGTTGGTGCTCCACGTCGTATTGCATCGGGACAGCCATGATATCTTCTTCTTTCTCCTCCTGAGCCTTGGTTACTGTAAGATCCTCTGCCGAAAGTAAGGTTAATGAAGAGTCTTGTTGTGTTGGGAGGATGTTGTTTAATCCGGTAGAAGTAATACTTAGTTCTGTCTCGGGGTTCTCAGTCTTCTTGTTATTCCCTTTTTCCTTCCACCGGTGTTGGCGGAAGTAGAAGAAATCTGTGTAACGACGAAGTTGCAAACCCTGTAGGTCCTCAAGCTCGTGTGGCCTTGAGAAATGAGTTCTGATGCTCACGTGTGTGGTGAGATACTTTTCTTGTGCTGCCGAAGGTGCGTAGATTCGCCCGCTAAAAACGCCCTTACTCAATTGGCTGATAAAGTGTTGCGGACCGACAGGAGTAAGGAAGAAAGCGCGTGAACCAGGGAGCTGGAAGGTGGAGGTGTAGACTCGGGTAGGCAGGCGGTAGGAGGGTAGATTTGGATCCTGAGCTGGGTCTGGAGGAGCTTCACGAAGATCTGGTAGTGATTTTGAACGAGTTGGATGGAAGAGAGCTAGCAGGCTATCTACTTGTGAATCAGCAATGACAGTGTCCGGATTTTCCAACATATAGAGTCCTGAGAGAGGGAAATTCGATGGAATTCGTTAAAAGTGTCTAGTCACAAAACTACCGATCACGTTTTGCTCCGCTTTATTTTAATATATTAAAAGAGAGAGAACATTCTGGAAAAAATGACCGTATCAACTTTTCTTCCCTCCGTGGAAGTATGAGCAAGTAAGCAGTGATTTCTTAATCTACAAACGGCCAAGTAATAAACAAAAGGTCGAATTCTAGGTCCGATACAGAGGTCAGTTTTGGTTGAACCCCATATACTTCCAACTTTATTTAGCAACCTATTTCGGGCCTACATCTCTACGTGGGGACAGCCCCATCAGTTGTGACACTGGATGATATTGGTGCACAGGCAAAATTTGGAGTAGGAAGGAACTCAACAATAGGGCCGGTTCAGGTGAAGTCAAAAGGGAAATTTGAACACGTCACATTATCCACACTTATTTGTGTTAGCGGTTTCGAATTTTGACTCCGAAATGAATGGAGTCTAATTTCATAAAATTTGTGTGTTAAATTTTAAGAACAGAGGGATTTATGTGGAAAAAAGTGCAATTCTATCCACTAACTCACCATTCTCTATCACTTTGCCTGTGGGAACATGGAGCCACGCAGTCACCCATCTACGCCTAGACAGTTGGGCGGAGTAGGGTTGGACCTAACC
The DNA here is from genome assembly GCF_000524195.1 of Echinococcus granulosus. Taxonomy (NCBI): domain Eukaryota; kingdom Metazoa; phylum Platyhelminthes; class Cestoda; order Cyclophyllidea; family Taeniidae; genus Echinococcus; species Echinococcus granulosus. The sequence continues at coordinate 285,211 of NW_020170433.1, forward strand.
CCATTACTTTGAGAGCTCATAGGGGGTAATGTTTGAGCCAAAATTGCAAAATAGCGGCTGAATGAAAGTAGCGACAAAATACTAATTTATAAAATGCCAAAAAATTAGGCTATGGGATTGTCAGTGTTGTTGTAATAACTGACAAGGCTTCAGCTCAATCTACCTGTGTCCCGGTAAAAGTAGTTTTCACGATTATGAAATAAAGGTCTTCTTTATGTCCTGGAGTAGTTGAAAGGACTTTAAAATTAGTATAGGATATTTTGTTTAAGAATACATGTGCATTCATGCGGCATCTTAGATAACCCCTTGGTTTTAAAGTCTCCGCATGCCCCCAAATAGAATTGCTAAGTGCAGGATAAAACGTACCGTTTTGGATGACCCTTGAGAGTGTGAATATCTGTTGACTAAACAGCTGCATTAAATTTTCAGTATGTATGCGTGTGAAGAAACATCTTCCTTACCACCTGCCTCCAGAGATGCGCGAAACCAGCCACTCTTACCCACGACCCCCTCACCCATTGGTCGGTTGACAGCTGGCACCTGCTCAGATTGGTTGGGGTGAGGTGAAGCCTCCGTTGGCCCATTCGCTGGTTGTGGGATAGGAAAATGGGGCGGCTCCTTCATATCACACTGTCACCTTGTGCTCATTTGCAGTGAAGTAAGTGTAACAATGACTACGTTACTTCTGCATTTGTTACTAATGTGTGGAAAATTAGGACGAAAGGTATGGAAAAGATCCTCCAACCACCTAGAAATTTGGACATGTACACTAGCGTTGGGAAAAATCAAGTCCTAAAGTGCACATAGGTTAAAAAGAGAACTTTCGAAAACCATCCTAGAGGAGCCTATCCGGTGGAATGCGATGGAATAAAACAGATTGTTTACTTTTCGGAGCCAACCAAAAACCGATAAACGGGTCCAATTGGGCTACTTTACCCATTTGAGGCTCTGTGAGTACACTGATACCATGCAGCCGTTTGATTCAAGGAGGAAAACGTTAAAGGAACTTTTCTCAGTGGCGCGTAGCACTCACGCCCATTTCTCTCCAAGTTTTAATACATAAATGTTTACAATTATTGCAAGGCATACCAGCGAACCGCTTTCTTGGAGCCTTTTGGAAAGTGTTCATAAAAGCGTACCTTATAGGAGTGCATGGAAAGTGTTGGGATATTGACAGCAAATTTACCTCAGAACTGTTTTTAGGACCGAAGTTGCTCTGTCTTGAGTGCTTTCATTCAAGTACCATCTTCATGACAGTGACCACTATTACCTCTCCCCCTCTCTCCCAGTGATGGAGATAACTGAAGTATTTCTTACATTTTTACTCTCTCATCCTCTTATTAATAAAAGTCGCTCACTTCAATTTCTTTTGATTTCTTCATTGGCTGATTTATCACTAGATTTATTAAGTATGTGGGTGAAAGTGTCTTCTCCACGAAATCAGCTTTTTCATTGCTTGAATACGTTGGGATGTATTCGTTTGGGCATTCACTCCTAAGCACGAGTGTGGGTTAAGTGGTTTACTGTAAAAGTTGGAGAAATGAAGGTGGAGCTTAAAAGATATCCAGGGGGAACTAATTAAACGGGCGACATGACTTCAAATATTTCGGGTCATTCCCAGAATCTGATTACCACTGGTTGGAAAACTTTGAAAAGAAGTTTTTCTTGAGTACTTAGTTGGGAAGACTACATCCCTTAAATAGCCCAACAACGTAGGCGAAACGATATAGCTCTCTATACAATTATTTTTTGAGCAATATTTTTAAAGCCAGCCATTTTACTTGACTTTATTTGCTTATGCAAGCATATGAAGTTGCATCTCCCTAAGAGGCTGGTATGACTCCAAATGGGACAGCTACATTCTGTGCACTTGGCTGCGAGAAAGTATACAGTTCCTGCCAATGAATTCTCATCATTAAAAACAAAAAAACGTGTTCTTCTTGAGGGGAGTAAATGCATTTGTGTGCACAAAAATGCAACTTTTATTAAGCCAACGGATAGGACAAATGATTTACGTGTTGGAGAATGCTGTAAAGCCAGTCGTTGATTAACAAGCCGAGCGTCACTGATAAAATCTTCTTATGACGCAGCAAGCAAAAATAAAGAGGCTGAACTTAACGAGAAAGCGGAGGCAAGGAGTCAAAGAGCGCAACGATAGTTGCGATCATGTCCTTTGCAAGGGGAGCAGGAGGTGTCCATCTCATCTCAGACGCCTTAAGCCGCGTTTGTATTGAAAATGGAGGAGAGCCATTGCCTTCATGCCGTACACCGCAGGCAAAAGATAACAATGGACCGGATGCGTTGACGCCCTTCAGGGAGTGGCATTTGCTGTCTTTTGCAAATCGATCCCCTCCCATTTTCCTCACTCCTTTGCCCAACAACAACCCTTGTATTTAATGAGTAGTATACCGCTATCCCAACAATTTTCGCTCAGGAAACGCTCCGCCACGGAAGTCGGATTATTAATATCTGTGTGTATCTACCTTCGTCATGATAACGTAATGAAATCATACACTACTGGAAAGCTTAATTTCAAAGTCGTGCTGGCTAAACCAGTTAAAGTTAATAGTTTCGATGCCTCCATTTGGCATCAACGTTTTTTTAAAGCGCCGACTCTATACTGCAAATTCCGTCAGTAGTTTCCATTTGGCGAATTTAGGGCGACTCCTATTTCTATTTCTATGTGAGGTGAGTTTCATTTTTGAATTGTCAAGTGAAGAAAACAATTAAAAAACACTACTAGTGAGATATTATGAGGCTTCTTATTGTCAATTACAGTAACTAGAGTAACAATGAGCATTTCTCCTTTTTTATCTTTACAGCATGTGCAGGAGTTGGCTCCACCAAATCACGCACACAATAGGATCCTCTTCACTAGAAATTTTCAGTTCCTTTGGTCATGAGATCAAAATAAGTTGTGGGCATTCTGGGTGAATGAGGTGGAGCTGGTTTTCAAATACGAGGACCATGCAAAAATGTTGACTTTTATTCCCGGCAAAATCAAGTCATTATCGGTGGAAACTATGAGGAAATGAAGGGGGCTTGATGTACTGGGGTAAGCGTCATGCAAAGGTCACGCCTACCTCTTCGTTACATAATAGCCCCTCCTCTAAATAAACAATTTGAAAAAAAAAAAACAAAACGGACTTTCAATGCCTTTCATTTATGCCACGCTCCAACTTTCCAAACAAAGACTGGGTTTACAAACATATAATCTATGGCCTTGAGCTAGTTATGGTAACAGGCTGCACCTAATAGTGCCTCAGATTACCTGCGTGGTCCCGGTCTGCTAATAACTATATTTTCTACTCTCTGAGAAGCAGGTTAATCTGTCAAAGTGTTACTGCCGTATTCGAATATTAAAAACCTGGGGCTCGGTGTCTTTCTTTTGAGATCCTGGCGAATCGTTTGTAGAGACACTTGGATGGCAAACTATCCTCTATGTAGTATTTTGTAGTTAAATATGTTCTTTTGGTTATGCCAATATTTCTCCGATGCATTTATTTCCCATCGTAAGGTCACTCAAATAAATCTTTATTTTGGGTTAGGTATGATATTTAAATGGCGTATATTCCTAAAAAAACAAGTGTGAAGGTCTCCTCCATCGACGACTATTTAAAAGTTGCAACTTTTTCCCTTCGGTAAAAAATAGGAGTTTTGAGTTCTTGACAGGAAATAAAACTCCCTACGAGTGAATTGGACTTGATAACACTTAAAACACTTTGCTTCCTGTTATTGAAACGGTGAACGCCTCAACCTCCGCTCTGTCTCGTTTCCAGTTGAATGCAAACCAGTGCTTTAACGACTATTTTTCTTTTAGATCAATTTTTAAATAGTCTATTTTCAACAGGTTTGTTCTTACAACAAGTCTGTTACATTGTAGATTGGTTTAGTCCGCGGACCATCCTATCGAGCCACCACTGTCCCTTACGATTTCGAAATGGTGTTCGTGATAGCTATCTGCACTATTCACAACAGGGAGAATGAATAAAAATCTACACTCCAACCACACAGATCTAACGAAAGCTTGACTGTGTTGGCTACTTTTGGACTTCCATGTTGGTCAATGCACCAAGCGAAACTGATGAAACGATGTCTTAAAACTGTACAATGAGGCTTTGACGCTGCCGTAACTGTAGACGTCCGAACAGACTTTACCTCAGAACCGTGTGCAACAATGGCCAAAAAAACTTATTGCATATTTTGATTAAGGCATTGAATTCATCTAAATGATGTTAATGATAATGCAATGCAGCAAGATGTAGAGATTATGAAAGTATTCACGACGACTGCCTAATCTCTTAAGGTTGTGAAAGAGAAAGGAAGGGGGGATGGAACGGAGGAAGGGCGGAAGAAAACAACCAAAAGACCTGTTTTTCAAACACCATTTGTATTTGAAATACTTGCACGTGCACGCAATGCCCCACCCTAGTGGACTGGCTTCACAGCTTGGTTCAACTGATGACCAATTGACCAATGATTGCACATACTCTGTAGTCACCTCTTGGCACAACTCATCCAGACAGAAAATGATCATGCAAGCTTTGCGGGGGCACCGCCTTCCTCTCTTTCTCCAGCCAACTGTCACTACTCTAGCCAATTTTTAAGAGGCAACTGCATGCAATTTACGCTTCGCTTGTTCAAGTAGCGGAAAGTACTTGAGGGTGGATGGAAGGCCTTCTTCTCTTAAGTCCTAACCTCTGGGGCATTCCGGCCTCAGGGAATCAATGACGACCGAAATAACAAGTGTTGAGAACTAATTGTTTGGGTTTACAAAATTGGATAAACATGTCTCGAATAATTAAGCGAGTATCATCCCTTATTTAGGGGATCTGTGCTGATGCCGAGGTTATGACGGTGACGGTGGTGATGGAGAACTAATCAAATCAATGCAAACCATCGTTTACTTACAGGCCATAAGAAACAATTTATGGGTGGTTTTAATGGCGAGAAATTACGCTTGTCATTATTCTACTCAATGAAAAAACAACATCGTGACATTCTGAAAGTGCGAGAGCAATATTTTTTCATGATTTATCAATTGCTTCTCAACTTTCACGCCTCGCATTCTGATTAATATCCAATGGTAATGAATACTTGGTGGCCGCAGAAAATGACCCACCTACCACCACTGGAATATGGCAACACGAGAAAAGGCGACAACGACATGGTGGTGGTGATTGCAGTATGGCTTTTGCATGCATGAGGTGTCTCGTGTGCAATCGACGGCACGCAAGGTGCTCATAAACCACTGACCACGCATTTGAGATCCGCTGTTCAGTGTCAACTAAGAATAGAGCCTATCTATCGCCATCTGAAACCCCCTCCTCGCCTTCCCATATGACTCTGGTGGACTAACAACTTACCACCTAGAAGCTGGAACTTGCATTCTAGAGCGCCAGGACCTCCAAGTGCTGTATGACGACGTCTTAATGGGTAACTTCTTGGAACCTTCCACTTCAATCCCCATTACTTTAAGCATTTTACACTGGCCCTTTCCTCCATCCAGCCATAGAAAAAAAAATACAAAATGGTTGGATTGTTTCCAAGCCACCATCCTTCGAATTGGCACATTTGAAGAGCAATTATGCCACTGTCGTGCAGACGGGTCAATTTCAGTGGTGATGTACTGTGAAGACTTCGCCTCTGGGCAAGTGTTTTACTACAGAACGGAGCTACGGGATAGCAAGCCATACTTATGCGGTAAACAAGTAAGTAGCTCCATAAATGCATACACAAACAAGGAAACAAAAATATACTCGACCAAAAACTAAACAAGTTAATAAGCTGGTACTACTCAAATAAATCATTCCAATTAGCCATCGAGCAGTCCATCTAATTGTTTTTTGTCCACAGTTCTCTAAACAGGATTCGATTTTCGTACTTTCTATCTTAAAGCAACTAGTCCATTAACGCACCCACACAATACACTGATCACTTTTTAATCATCTTTTACTGCTTAAAAGGTCTCATGTCAAAACCACACACATTTTTCTTTACTCTCACAGACATCCACAGTCAACAGAAGTGACCTCATCCAAAACCACACCCACATCCAATTTAAACAACACGGCTTCTTCCACCCAACCTCTTTGAGAAGGTGCTCCTTTGCCAGCGCAAAGGAAGGTGTGTTCTACTGGAAGAAAAGTAATCCGACTGACTGCAATGCCTCATTTAGTCGTTACTGTCAACGTAAGGCAGAAAATTTTAGCATCATTGACCCTTTCCACCTCACTACAAATGCCTGTAGACCGAATTCATGTGGCCCCACACCCTCCACGAATACTTTTGGACCAGGTGCTCAAGGTCTGTGGAATGAAGGCAACAAGTCGAAAGCCACCAGCTATTAGCGGAATGACAACAGCGAAGGCACTCAAGAAGTTAATGAACTCACATTTCTCTGCATTGTGGGTCGGTTGCTCAGTTCACGAGGCGAAATCGTGTCGCGTAGAAGCGTCTCAGCAATGAAGTGAGGAGCAGCAGTGAACAGGAAAGCCTTCATGGGCACGACGAACTGACGCATCACCTCAGCCCATTTTAAGTCGCTCACCGCACTAGCCAACCAACTGACCGACCAACCACCTTCAAGGGCGCCTTCTTAATGGTCATTCAACCTGTTAGTTGCCTGGACAACGGTAACACAGCAACGTGTTCGTGGGAATATTGTACTGTGTACACTTTT
>NW_020170433.1:291992-300703 GCF_000524195.1 Echinococcus granulosus
GGCCTTATTGACGCTCCCTCACATTGGTGAAGGCTTGAGAATTTCACACTTCTGTGCCAATACTGCACCCTAGCAATTGTAAGCACAGTAGCGAACGAACGACTTTTTAAAATTCACTTATTTGTCTGGCTGGCGTTGTCAACACACTCAAACAAGACATTTCCTCTTTTATATGCAGTGAGGTTTTGTCCAGTTTGTGAAGTCTGGTTCACAGGTGTTGGTCAACAATTGCAATGACTCGGCACTTCGAAGCAGGCAACTAATGCCCTGGACACTTCGACTCACAAACTGATCTCGAGACCACTTCAATTTTAATGCATTTTAACAATGCAGAAGAGTGCATAGGTACAATTGAACCACTTTTTAGGAAAGCAGCAAAGAAGGATTGAAGGAAATGTCAAGGTCACGTTTGTCGTAATTACGGGGGATGCAAGAAAAAATTCCCCCAAGCTGTTACATGGAGATCTTGTGCATAATAGTGGGACAGGTGTAAAGGTTACGTGCTCACGCCTTCTCGCTGATGCTCAGCTCCTGCTTGCTTGGATACTCAGTTTGACGCAAGGTTTAGCGAACGTGGGAGTTGTGACTTGGGGCATGAGCCTCTAGCAAGCCGTCTACTGAAAATTCTCATCGTGTGACTGAGCGCCTTTTTCTTTTCTGCGCACGTTTCTTGGCAGTCCTTATCGCACTGCGGTACTACTGAGTTCAACACTGTATGGCCAGATTTTGTAGTGCCCTTTCAACTGTCATTGCAGCACCTTACGCACACCTCGAAATGAAGGAATATGTTTAGTTGGCAGGAGAACTCGACCACCGAAATCAGAGCAGAGCTTCGCCTCTGGTGGTATTCTCGGTGCTGGCAATTTTAGCATCTTTCCTTCACACTTTCCCGTCCACTACCTTCTCTCCAACCTGTTATTAATCAGTGTTTTGACTTGAATAAATACATCGACACGTGGATTCGTCCAAGAGGCTTGTGTTTTTTCGCTGATCTCGACGGCTGTAGCGAATCACCTCACCATTTCCAGTACAAATTTGTCCTCATGGCACGCAATGAGTAGAATGAAGTCTTCTGACCTCATGATGCATCTTGCAAGGTCAGAGTGGAGAAAAGTGGTGTTGTAGAACGGAGTCTAATTTGGCATGCATTTGTGAAGTAGTCACCGTCTCACCACTGACAGGCGGTTTGGCCGGCAACAACGCATAAGGCGGCAGCAGCTCTTTCCATGCCATGCGTTAAATAGTACAAGTTCTAACTACATGAGTAAACAACCGGGAAATGAAAGACGCAGTATAAATAGTGCTTAGAATGCTAGTTATCATCAAGTAGTGGAATAGCGTAACTCCTCCCTCTTAAGTAGGGATTTCATCACTGATGCGATCAATATGCATGTCCAAATCACCCAACCTCCAAAACATCGCCTCACAACCAACTGCCACTTTTGAATTGCTTCGGCTCTATCAACGAGAAAATTCGCTAGACAATTACCTCACCACACTAATTGGAGAGAAAATGAGTTTGGATGCTCCCGAGCTGCGCAATTCAGTTGAACGCGTGGCCCTGGTCTGAACTCACCAGTGGTCCTATTTCCCACCTTCCTTCGCCCTCCCAACAAAGCCACATCTCGTCTGTCTTGCCGAGTGTCCTATCCACGAAAGAAAGTCCCACCACCATAAATTGTCAGCTCAAATTGCCACATCTGTCTTCACCTAATCAAATTCCATTACATAAGGCCGAACATGAAGAGAGACCTAACCTCCAACTTTGAAGAAAACTTCAATGTTTACTTTGTGTATGCACCCTTTTACAGAATGCAACATTCCCATTCCATTCGTCCTCGCAGATTTCTCCTCACGAAACCTGGTCTTTTTGTAGAAGGAAGGAACGTTAAAGAGAAAGACCACTTCAATTCGAGTGCTACACAGGTTGGAGTAATTACAGTTGAGGTGTTTGTCATTTGGTGGTCAGTTGGACAAGAGGGTTAAGGAAATGTCAATTGATGAAGGGAGAGGAGTCAGTTCTGCAAACTTTGCAGATGGAAAATTAAACGTTTGCATGAAAAGTGACTGAAAAAGCGTGTTTTCCACTGTGAATTGTAGGGAATTTTAAAGGCTGAACGAGTAATTTAAAAGGGGAGAGAGCAGGGAAGAGAGGACGACGCCCTTCCGTTCTCTCCCTCTCCCACTAGTCATCACTGTGCAAATGTCTGCATAGTCACGGCCCTGATGCTGGCTTCTGGGAGCCTGGGGCATCATTGCACTCGCCACCGATGCCGGTGTTGAGCGTTGCATCGTTTGCTGTGGTGCACTTGCATTCACGTTGATTCGGTGGATGCAGGACAGTGGGATGTTTCCTCTGCTTACTCCTTCCACTCAAATGCACAAGAACACACCATATTGATTGGTATTGAGGACATTCAAAACACCTAATCCTCCATTTCTCACTCCTCTCTATGACAGGAGCTGTCTTAAATCATTTTTTAGTCCACCCATTTGCATGTGGTGCCCTAATTTACCCCCGAAGATGCAGAAGGAAGTGCCGGTGTCGAAGAGATTTATCAACGTGCAAAAGGAAGACTAGCATTGTCAGTTAACCCTAGCGGTAAGCGGACATTTGTGGGTCTGCGATTGTAATTCCGCCCAATGTCATGGCCTTTGGGTTATGCCAGTATCCCCCACCCCTTCTCTACTTTGACAACACACTTTCTCTCCTCATGTTATTACTTCTTTCGTCCATAGGAAAGACTCGGCAAGCTACACTGGTGCATTACCGCTGTTTGTAAAGCACAATCGTGAATGATTCTTTAAGGCATAGCTTAAAATCCTTCAAATATAGCCTCCGCTTGATCATCACTCGGCGTAGTTGAGTGAGTGCTAAGTCTCGATGCATTTAGCATATACGGCCTCTTTGGCATCTCCGCTGCTTCAGCCATCTACACCCAATGAATGCTCTCCCTCGGTGACATTTTAGCGCAGCACCTTGACAAATTCAGGGTTGGTGTTCCCTTGCAGTGAGCTACACACTGCCACCGGAAATGTGGCGTCCTCAGTCCTCTCTGCAGATGCAAAGGGCGTGCTAGCCGTTTTCTTGTAATCCACACAAAGGAGCTCTTCAAGGCTGTGAACGTAAGCAGAATGTCCTGGCAATGAGATTGTGATTGGAAAGGCAAAGATTCATGTTCAATGTAAGCAAACCTCTTGTTGTAGTACATTCCAGTGAAGATACCCTTGACACATGAAATAGAAGCATGTCACTCGGCTAAAAAATAAACAGTGTAGACATGGCTGCAGGCGACGAATTTGTTGGCTACTTTGAGTGCCCAATACATTAAGGGCTAATATAAGCAGGACCAATTCCTGTCCGACCTAATGATGCTTATCGCCTCCATCAGAGCACACCCCAACTAGTGAAGATGGGGAGAAGCTCTATCACTAATTAAGTAGATTTTCCTTTTTAGGAGGTTTGTCTCCCATCTAAAGTGGGTGGTGAATGACAAGAATGATGCGCTATCGGAATGAGCAGCAGCGGTGGCAATGCCCAGAGTGAGAGCTTTCCCAACTCTCTTCTTAGTGGGCAAGTAGTGTTAGTAGTGCCCTCATTTTCAAATACGTTAGGCACTTTTCACCAAGACTAACCTTTTCCCTTAAAGTTTTCATTTTAGGAATGGTCCACCATTCCACAACAGAAAAAGTGTTCCATGCCAAACACAAATTACCGCAAATCATGTGTAAATGTGTGTCGTGTGAAACGGAATGCAATACCCTGCTGGCATTAATCTCGGTTGCAAACAGGCTTCATTCAACGCCATACTTCTCCTGAATTTGACAGACGTAATGGAGCGCAGCAGGAAGGAAAAGGTGGCTTCTTATTAAAAAGAAAGAACAATTGACACAGTGGTTTTTTAAGCATACAGAGCGAATTCTCGCATCTCCAGTGATCCACTCACCTCTATAGTCTGCACTTATTCTTCAAATTGGGTGAGTCCATAGACGATTGACGCGCAGGTTCCCTCAATTCGGGTAATTTTGAAGGACATACGCAAAGTGTCGAATTTGTGATTAGGACAGGTTGCCTTTAACTTCCCTCTCAAGTAGCAAATCATGCAAATACCGTGATTGAATGTGACCCAAGCATTGATACAAGAAGTGGCGGAGCTAACAAGGCATTGCTTAGTTGCTTTGGCTTGTAGGAAGATGTAATGATGAGAATCAATGACTCAAAGGATAATCTTTGGACGTCTTCCGATTTGAACTATGTCTCTATGCAGTCAGGCGTGTTTCACAGTTCGGTTGGACAGGTAATGATCACGGGTAATTTTGGCGTCTCGAGAACCAGCATCAAGCTCTTAAGACACATGCTTGTTGCCACTAGAAAGAACCTCTACCCATAGGTCGAGCCATCATTTAAGTGTTTGCATTGACTCAATAAAAAGATAGAGTTAGTTGTTCTATTAGCCATTGTTGTACACAGTCATGAGAAAACGCCCTGTCGGACGTCAACAATTAAAGCATTGTTAAAGCTTTGTAGTAGAATTTGGCGCCTCTGTCCAATCAGTTCCGTTTGTTGCACTGACCAACATGGAATTGAAGGTGTGTCATAGCTCAAAGGTTTGTCTGACTCCATCAATGCCATATGTTGCGGACACAGTTGAGGTTTCGCTCTAACCGTTTGGTTAGAGCATAGGCTTTTACCCACTTCAAGCTCATAACTGTCAGTGGTAACTCCATCGGACAGTCCACGTATTGCTTTAATTTATGATGAGATGGATCAGTTTCTAGTCGGAGATTTGGAGGAACGGTTGAAAAATGACTCGTTAACAGGTAAAGAAGCAGTCCTTAAGACACTATTGGGCAATCAAGTGGGAACGTGACAGAGCGGATGACGAGGCGTCAACCGCTTCAGTAAGAGGAAGTAAAAGTGTTTCAGGTGTATTCAAGTCCAAGTTACTCGTAATGGTTTTTTCCAGTCAGCAACTCCAACCACTTAACTTTCAAAAAGAAAAACAAGGATATCCTTATCTAACCTAATCGACAATAAAGGAGCTTTCCACAGTCGCTTCTCACAGATATGCAACGTCAAAGTCATTACTGAATATTGTACTCAACTCGACTCAAAGCTTTGCTTGAACAGGATCGCTATGATGAGCAGATACCTAGGTGAGGTATTGCCATTGTTAAACACAAAATACTACATAGATGCCAATTCGCATTCCACGTTTCTTAAAGCACGATCTATCAAGACCTTGGAAGAAACCTAGACACCAAAACTGCCACTGCTATCACTGCTGCTGCTGCTGTGGCTGTTTGAAGATGGGAAAATACATTTATTCCTAGACCAAGAACAGCCAACTCATCCGAGAGGTGATTTGATAGGATATGTTACTACAACCTAATCAGGACCTCATGTCGCATGTTTGTTGCACCGGTCGCAGGTTGGGAAGTTGGAGTGTTGCGTAAATGGAAGGCATCAGATGTCCGTTTTGCCTTTTTTTTCAGATTGACAATGTAGAGGAGGCACCACTGTGTAATGAAGAGGTAGGCGTATCTCATGTTTGGCATTTACTTTAGCACATTACACCCCTCTCGATTTCTTTACAACCCCTACCATTTCGGTCTCACGGTAATGACTTGATTGCGTTTACATAAATGTTTACAAAAATGGCTCATTAAAGTAGTCGCTCATTAACTGACATTCGCCTTTCTACTTCTGCAAACTCCTTCCCTTCACGTACATAAGTAATCCGTACACTTTCATTCAAATACGGATAGCCGAGAGGTGACACCTTAGCATGGTCCCCTTTCTTGCTTCTTTGCCTCTAATGACCACTCAACCGGTGCAAATGACAGGTGGAAGTTGTTTAAGCGTGTTTTCTGCATTGCAATCCTCCTGATAATGTACATTTCATATCTTCCATAACAACTCCACCTATTCGGCTAATTGGTGATAATTGGAGACCTAGCCATGACAGAAATCGCGTCTCCTTTGTCGTTGCGCAGAGACCCCTCATTCGGAACGCACGATTACGATGGAGCGCGTATTCACGGGGCTATTAGGAGGCGAAAAAGGATGTCGTGTCTCCTCAAATTTACCCTTCCAATGACTACACAATTGCTTACTACGGTCTCCTGCATCTGTATGGCACAATGATTTCACTACCACTGGGGGCATCCAGAGCTCTCTTCCCTTTCTCCAAGATCTGCAGAACTACAGCCACTACATTCTGTACCCAGCTTGCGTCTCTAGGAGATGAACGAAGATGAGCCAAATCTGGTAGGACCTACTAAAGAAAAGGCACTTATTAACTGCAGAGAAAGCGCTCAACGATGAGACGATTGTCACCTTGATTCAATGCTTAAGTTGCATAAAAGGAAGCAGAAATCCAATCCCCTACCACGCTCAGCCTACCTGAAGAAGTTCCAACCTTGACAGGCAAAACATCAGTTCATTTATAATAGTTATTAACTAATAGTCCGCTGGTATGGCAGCCCACAGTCCGGTTCCGTGTTAGACGGCTTCGACACTCACACAAGTCCTTGTCAAGCGTAGCCACTACTGTGGCTACAAACATGCACGTGTCAAGCGTTTCATAGGGACGTAAAAAACTCTTTTTTTATAAAATAATGACGCCCTACTCAAAATACTTCATATTGGATGGTAAATATCTGCAAAGGCTATTAAAACAGTAGGCAGAAATATCGATAAGGTGAGCAAATCAGGAGTTTCATTTAAAAATTACTCGTTTGTGAGATGCAAAAGTTAAAGACCGATTAATTTGTTTACTATTACCATTACGGTGTTGTACCTTTTACCACTGAAGAGAGCTATTTTGTGCATTACTTATGTAAACCAGATAGCAAGGAAGAATGTGGGATGTCTAACTATATCGTGAATACTTACTGTAACTCCCTCTGAATCACTAAAAACCTCCAAATATACACAAGACTGGAGGGGGTCAGCATTATCAAAGTACAGGAGGGTGGAGAGAGCAGCACCAGAGCTCCATGGCACCAGCATGGCACCCATAGTCAATTACAAGATGGGAGCGGTGTCAACTGTATTCTACATAATTCTAGCTTTTCCACCGCATATCCCATTTCTACTTAACTGCAGCAAGTACACATTCTGACCATCTCCATTGCACCTACAGGTTCGGAGGCTTCTCACAGCCCAGGAGCCACCGCATTCACACTCACTCACATCCACTCGTACACATGGTATGCACCTTCATGCATCACACTAACGAATCTACGACGGCAGGTTGCACCCTCTTCGTGCGAACCTAGTAGCAAGTTAACACGATCCACCACTCGACGAGACTCCTCTCCTTGTCGACCCCACACCACCTACGGGCTTGTGCCTACAGACTTCACTCCACCACTTGACCAAATGTTCCACTTGCCGCAACCGTCGGACACTATGCCACGCACACTGTCCATTTGGCCACACAAACTTCGATTGCATTTCCTTTCAAAAATGCAAATAACTTCTCTCATGCATTCTGTCTCCTCCTCAGTACTTCGGCATAAGAGGAGGATGATCCGGCATGATGTTGCGAACTTACCTCATTTCTTTGGGCAGAGCTTCATTGCTATGTACCGGAGAGGGGCAAATGCTCTGCCTTTGTGTGTAGGGCAGGAGTGGACAATATCTCCAATTGTTGCACGGCGTACCTCAACGTGGACATGAGGCAGCAAGGAATGGTGGCCTCAATGCAATGGGAAGGTTTGGATTACGAGGTGGGATCTACAAAGGACGCTGCTTCATAAAAGTTGCTGCAAAGTGCTGAAGCAACTGGTCACGGTGAAATGATGGATTATGTGCAATGCCAACATTGGTGAGGCGATTGCCTCGTCACCTCAGTAAAGTGTAATAACACCACTTCTGCGATGGAAGCGAGTAAAAGAGGAGTTGTGAAGCCAGGTTCCACCTTTCCTCTCATAGACTTGTGATTGTTGGTTAATTCCTCAGTTCCCTCCACCAATACACCAGCAATGTCTACCTCCACGGTCCGCAGTGTTGGTAACATGATAGAGGATCGAAAATGACTACTACGCGATTGCAGGCTCCTCAACCAGTCCGCTCGTCCAGCTGTTGGCATTTCAATGCCATAGCTTCTGCCACAACAGCCGAGAAACGGCTTTGTGCCCTTTCCAACCCCAATGACTTGCACATTAGATAAGGTTGTCTGTATTATAGAGTTTTTCTCCAATCAAAGTAGGTAGACCTTCTCATAACCCTTTTCCACAGTGAGCTCAAGCTTATTTAAATTCACGCCGACCCTCTGAACCAGAATGATACCTTTTAAACTTGAGTATTTGAGAGCAATTAAGGTTGTCAATTAAATGTTGTTGAGTGAGGTCAGACCTCACCACGTGGAGTTAACAGCCGGACTCAGAGACAGGGCTTAGGTCGCGTGTGGCATGTTACGCTGAGTCACAAGCGGGGACCGCATAAGACCTCACCTCCACGCCCCAAAATCAACGCGCATAATCGAAGTTGGTTGGCCAATGCATTACAAATAGCTGTAGTATGTTTGTTGATCCAGTTGATTAATTTTCGAATGAAGATTGCAGAGGACTCACTTGAATGTCCTCTTATCCGATCACAGTGGATCAAAATGGAGTTTGACAAAATCGTTCTGTTTCCCCTATAAGACATACTGATAACACCGACAGCCAGATGAGGCCATAGGGTGTACTAGCGTTGAGGG
>NW_020170433.1:300803-304676 GCF_000524195.1 Echinococcus granulosus
GATATCACGCTTAACTCAATTCGTCCGTGGTTCTGCTGCTACCATTTTGTTCGTAAGGAAACATTAAATCTACAGTACTTGAAAGAACTGCCTACTAACAGTGCTCCCCTAATAGCTACAACCTAGGTCTTGTTGTCCTAGACATCATTCCCTTTCCTGTCGCTTCAGAATGAGTAAGCTAACAAAAAGAAGGGGAGTAGTAGACTACTTGTTTCAATGCAGCCCATCATTCTTTAATACTTGTTTTAACACCATGCTTCTGCTTCTGCATCTGCATTTCCAGAGAGAGGCCGCATGCACCTAATCGGCGTCTCCACATTCGCCCGGGATGAGATGCGCATACACGTGCGCACACAGCAGCATCATTGTGTTGCCACAAGCCAATTTATTGCAATTATAGTCATTACTTCTTTCCCTCTCCTCACTGAAAGACGCGCACGATGAGCTGCTGGCTGTATCAGGCGAAAAAGTTGACACACCAATGCATGCATGCACACACACACACACACACACACACACACACGAATGCACGTGCGGCCACACCACCAACGTGGTAACTCTCACCATTGATTGGTTGAGACACGTCGAGGCGACCACTATGCAGCCAGATGATAGGCTGACACATCTGCTGCCTATTGGCTCGTGGATATGATAAATCAACTGGCGGTTCGGAGGATAGTCATCGCGTTCTGCTGCTTTCTCGTGTCCGTTAATTTCGTGTCATCGTGCCCCACTTCCCTGCTTCACAGTTAACGTCTGATAAATATTCATCATTATTCAATTTTGTACTTGAAGTCGTTTTATCAAGTTTGACGTTGTCGTGCATTTTATTGAAGGCAATATCTCGCAATGAATCTACCAGGTTGGTTGCGATGGCTCCTAACGTACAGGAAACTCCTCTTCACCATCCTCTACCCCATCATTCTCAGTCCCATCCTCATTGTCAACCCGTCATCAGTAAGTCATTGGATGTGTACTTGCGTTAGTCTGGTGTTTTCGGTGAGAATGAGACAAGTATTCGCCACATTGTGTCTTGCTTACAGGAGGCGAAAGGAGCTTACACGCTCTTATTGATGGCTGGCTACTGGATAACTGAGTCGATTTCCATTTACGTCACAGCCATGTTGCCACTTCTGATGGGACCTCTGATGGGCATTATTGCCTCCAAGGCAGCCTCTGCTGCCTATATGCGCGTGAGTGCCTCATTCTCTGAAAACACCACTCCTTGCGAATTGTATTGGATATGTTCTCTTGTGCACACTTTAGAACGCCTCCATGCTCTTCATCCAAGGTGCCTTCTTGGCTGTCGCGGCCGAGCACCGCAATATTCATCGTCGTATCAGCGCTGCCGTTCTTAGGATCATGGGCGGCGATCCCAGACTGTGAGTTATCCATTCCTTTACTCTACATTTTAATGCCTGAAAATGAACCTTTTGGCGATCACTACAGTTGGTTGTTTTAGTCTCCTTCTGGGTCTCATGCTACCAACGTGGTTC
Organism: Echinococcus granulosus; assembly: GCF_000524195.1. NCBI lineage: Eukaryota > Metazoa > Platyhelminthes > Cestoda > Cyclophyllidea > Taeniidae > Echinococcus > Echinococcus granulosus. Next base: position 302,300 of record NW_020170433.1, read on the forward strand.
TTGTCCATGTGGATGAGTAACACGGCCGCAACCATCATGATGCTCACCACCGTCGAGGCTCTGATGTCACGTCTGGAGTCTTTAAAACCCAGTGAGTAACGTCTTTTCTCCCCTCCTTCTATGGTTCAAGCCACGATAGTGAACACCTAGGAGGACTGCTAATCCGTCACACGCAGACACACATGTCACGTTTGGGTTGTGTGACCGGAAAGTATGTGGAGTTGCAGTGTCTCATTTTCATATCCATGCTTGTTTTACATTTCAGAGAAAAGTGGTGAGTTCGCTCTCCATCGTTGTTAACGTACGCTTTGCCTTCTCAGCATGCTTCTGCGTGGAGAATGCCCTTGTTGTTAAAGTTGCAATTATTGAGATGTTTTCCGTTTATTTGTGTATGATTGAATCCTTGGGATTCGCTGCAGCCTTTCGCCCTATTGGGCAATTATTTTGCACTCGTCCGTGAACTAAAACAGCTCGATTTATCGGAAATCGATCTGGTGCTGCTTTGTGTGTTGTCCAATCACGTTGTTATACAATCGAGTTGCCTAAAGTCGTCGTTTTTTACATCTTTGTTTAGATGTAGAGGAGGATGCTGCTCCTGCAAAAAGTAAGTGCTATTGTAATGGAAGGAGGCTGAGCTCCTAAATTAGATTTTGGTTTGAATTGGATACTGTTCGCCATGCAGTGAAGAAAACGAGGCTGACGGTGAGGCTTGGAACACCGGTGACAGCAATGAAAGTGTTACAGTCAAGTCTGGTGGTGGTAGTGACGGAGACGACTTGCAGAAGTTGGGCTGCTGCTTCTCGCTCGGCATTGCCTTCGCCTCCAGCTGCGGTGGTATGGGCACTGTTATTGGCACACCAACTAACGTTGTCCTCTTCGGTCTCGTCAGCGAGTAAGTAGCGTGCGCCCCTCTGTTGTGTGCTGCCGGTCTTCTAGTTTGATTTTCGTGTGTTTGCAGTCGCTATGGCTTCGATACTGGGCTCACCTTCGGCTCGTGGGCCGCCTACGGTATGCCGCTCTCACTAATTCTCTTGATCTGCGTCTGGGTCATCCTCGGTGTCATTTTTATCGGTCCAAAGTGAGCTCATCTCCAATGGTTTGTGCTTGCTGTGTGCCTAGATATCACTGGCATTGAATTGTTTGCGTTACACTTACCACAGGAAGTTCTTCAGATGTCGTGGCCGCGACGAGTCGCGCGAGGCGGCTATTCGGCAAATCTTGGAGGAAGAAAAAGGTCTCTAGGTCCGGTTGGGTGAGTGTGGATATCTAAACACGTGGACTCCTTATTGTGCCTTTGGTAAAGCACTCTTGCCTCTGCTTGCAGATGGGCTGACGGCTCGGCCATGGCAATACTGGCGTTGGTCATTCTCCTCTGGATCTCCCGGAAACCCGGTGTCGACGGCTGGTCTGCTATTGTGCCATTCAAAACTTCTCCCACTGGCAAAAGAATCGAGTGAGTTCTGCCCCATGACCTGCGTTTTGGTGCGTGTTTTGCGATGGTTGACGAGACTGTCCTTCTTCTACTTCTTTCTGCAGACTGACAACCGACACCCAGCCAGCTGTTCTGGGCTCTATTCTTATTTGCATCTGGCCCGCATACAACCCTTTCCGTAGAAGGCGTCCTGATCGTATGTTTGATCATTTACCGATACATGATTGCCTGTTGATATTGATGAAGGCATCACGGTTGAGTAGTAGTCTTTTCATGGGTTGCTTCGCTTTGTTGTAGAGCCCCCGGTTGATGCTTTGGAGACCGTTCTTCCATGGAAGGTCGCTCAATCGCGTTGTCCGTGGCAGGTTCTTCTCCTCATCGGTGGTGGTTTCTGTCTCTCCGACATCTGTAATGTAAGCCTTGTCTTCTCATGCTCTGTTTACGGTCTTCATGGACGTTGGCGTTGCCTTTCACTGCCGATTTGTGTAGGTCTCTGGTCTCTCGACTCGCGTGGGTCAGTATATGCTGGGTCTGAAGTCTCTTCCACCAGTTGTTCTTATTTTGGTGTTCGGCCTCTTGTGCATTACTCATGACCAACTTCGTCGCCAACGTGGCCACTGCTACCGTGCTTCTACCCATCATGTTCGAATTGGTAATTTAAATTTCGGAAATTCTGCCAATTGCTCAACTATATTTAATACACTGCTTTATTTTTATTCTTAGTGTGAGAACCTCAAGATTCACCCGTTCTATATCGGTTTACCGGTGCAATCTCTGCTAGCATGGCATTCATACTGCCGGCCGGGACCCCAGCTAACGCCATCGTCTACAGCAAGGGTCGCATCAACATCAATCAGATGGTCGGTAATTCTTTTCGTTTTAGGAGGATCGCGTTTGTGGACGTAGTGCTCATTTCATTTTTGTGCACCTCTAGATGCTTGCGGG
>NW_020170433.1:304776-315810 GCF_000524195.1 Echinococcus granulosus
TTCTTTCGTGGCTATCATCGGCGTCCTGGTCGTCACATGCTCCACTGTCACCTACGGTGTCCCCATCTTCCAATTGAATGTATTTCCCGACTGGGCTGTTCATAATGTCGTCAATGCAACCACTGCTCTGGTCAACACGACCACTCCCCACCCCTAGTTTGTAGTAGTCTTGACTACCACTTTTTGTGTGCCCCTTCCCCTGCCTCTAGGGTAGTAAAGGTCTATCCTTTTTGATGTTACCTCTGTTCCCGGTAGTTTTCCATTTCGAATATGAGTCACCAGTACGCTCAGTTCCGTTCCTTTCCTTCTATCATTGTTAGCATTCAATGTGGGCTTTCTTTGTACCCTTGAAAGTGGTGCCTCTACGTTTGATTGTCATTTTTGTCATTTATGTGCACGAGCTCTTTAAATTGTCTACGAGGTGTTATTGTGTGTGTATATTTTTCAGGAGAGGACGATAAGTGTATTTGTACTAGTTATATTAAATTTCCATTTTTATGCCATTATGGATGAAGGGTTTTTTTCTCTGGGTTTTTTATATTTTTCATTGGCATTCATATCGTGATTCAGATTGACTGCTTTTGCTTGGTTGTAAGGGAACCACGAATTCTCTTGTGACTTGGCCGGAAGGTTTTTGGCACTGGAGTCCCGGGAGCAACACCGGTGTGCACTCCGCGCGCTGATGTGTTGCCTGTGTGATGAAATCGATCGAAACCTTGAGTCGATCGATAAGGGCTGCAGAGTGGTGTTCACGTAGGTTTGCCATCAGCTTCTCGTGGAGGTAAAATCCACCAGTTTTGTTCTTTTTTCCTACAAAATCACCGACCGCTACTTACCACTCAAATGTTGCCCAAGGGGAGGCTTTTAGTGGTTCCGGCATTGCAACAGCGGCCTAGACACCGTACTGGAATTATCTGTAGGTAATCGCGTCAGTAGGTGCACGTGATGGAAGTTTCGTTTGTTTGACAAAGTCAAACTATGCAACACATAAGCCTCTTAGCCTGCCAACGGTTTGAGTGCTTCGTCTAAGGGATTACGCTAAAAAGGGCACATAGAAGTTGTCTATTTAAAAAATCTTTGAGCTTGGAAAGATAAGAAAGAAGTGATTCCACAACCTTAACTTATCGTATACGTTTATTATCGTGACTTGGCTGGTTGTCTTGGCTGTAGCTAGTGTTAATGCTATCCACGACTGCGGCTGAGAGTGGGAGCAGAACTTCCGAATGATTTTTACCAGCCTTTCAAAGTATTTTCATCCAATGTTTGTAAATTTCCACTAATTCTTGTGGAAGTGGCTCATGAGCCAAACACTTGCGTTCAGCCTGAGCGAGCAACATCGCATAGTCATTTATGCTCCCACGATTTCCGCTTTCTACTGTTCGTGGAACATTTAGCAACCTGGCAATCATAGGTTTGTACAAAGTCCGTCAATTAGAATAGAGACGTTGAGAGTTTTGGCGCATTTTGCAATTGTAATTGTTGGTCCTTACATTCCACTTTAAAGCTGTATGTCCATTTTTTAAGTTCTAGTATCTCTTCCATTCGTTGGAAGCAAGCTCATAATGGCAATTATTCGGGGTACAATTGCTACCTCCCGATTTAATGGCTGCAAGTCTCCTACCGGATCGAAAGCAAAGTTTAGTCTAACCTTATAGATTACTTTCATTGCCTAAAGATACCGAACTTGTTTGCTCTTTTTCGGGATAACTGCTCTATAACGAAATTTCCAATCTATTTTGTCTGGAGTTTGGCCTACGATTCGCCATTTTTTGACCTTCTACCATAGATCGTTGTTGTGGAAATAACAGCCAGTAAAAGTAAATTAGACGTTAGGTGTATCAAGATATTCCATTTTAAGTGGAACAAATTCACCGACTGAGAAGTTGTGAAAACCTACATTTCCCGAAGCCTAGCTGCTGCATCACTAAATCGAGTCCTGTCAATCCGATGACTGCAGTTCCACTCTTCACAGCTTCGTCCACAAGACCTTCTTTCATGGCAACACCATTAAACTACAAGCACGCTGGTTTTAAAATTTGGTATTGTTATCCTTTCTGAAAACCTAACAACGATTAGGAATTCCTTAGGAAGATTCATAATCCTATTTGAACTGTCGGGGATCAAAGCAATATTATTGAACACTACCATGGCAACAAATATTCCATTTTCCTTCCAAAAGTTTATCTTTCCGTTATACATAGGCCATTTCCAGATCCTTTGGAGGGAAAATTGCCTTCTTCATCAGCATATCAGTATTCTGATGCAGCTATTCGCTTGTATGTCATTTCTTTCACCGTGAAAAAAATAGTTTGATTTGTAGCCATCGCGACAACGACCCGTTGATATCTTGCTATCATACAATTACGGATTGACCTTGGGTGTAATGTTGCCCCCCCCCCCCCACCCACTCTTGTTCCTATGGCCAACTAATGCACCTTCTATAACACTGATGTCCTAATGTCAAGCTTGGAGGTCGCTGAAATCTGGTGATTTCAATGTGGATTTCTATATGAAACTATGGCTGTTAGACGTCATGTTTTTTAAAGATGCAAAACGCCGTTTAGAGACGTGTTGTTCTCGACAATTCCCTCCATCTCTTGGGCCGCGCGGCCCGATTTCGGGATATCGCCAACTCGCCGTCGCAAGTAGCTTGTGGAAGCTGTCACAGCACACATCATGCAAAGTATGGCCACCCCAGACCTCCTGCGCCCCAACACCACTATTGGTTTTGCCGAAAACCCACGCCATTTCAAGCGTTGAGAGTGGAGATTACGCCGATAACAGAAGTACGGCGGTCGAATGACGCGATTGTAGAGGGACTTCAGGAACTTGGATGTTGAAGCACTCCCGGCTTGGGTCCTGCATTTACTAGTGACTGCATGTCCACTGGCCTTGACACTCCAACAAACGTATTTCGTTCGGTTATAATCGTCCTGAAATTTGGCTTGAGATAAATGGACTAAAATCTCATGAGGACGTTTTCTTTGGGTAGAGAACAGGAATGTCCTTCGATACATAGACCTCCTTAAACTGATCCCAAAGAGGAAAGTGTATGATGTTTTTGGGAATAAAGTAAAAAAATAAGAGGTAGGAAAGCTGATTTGTTAGTCCTCATAATTTCTACACCTGAATCATTTTCTAAGGGTGCTTTAGAACAATTCCAACCGTGATCTTTCCATTAAGTATTTCAACTTTTTTAAATGCTGTAATAGCAAGGCTGGCTTAGGCAGCTGATTGATATTAGCTCTACTAAGATATTGTTATTGCATGGACCTTACCAATCTCTCATGATATGGCGCCCTACATACGCAATTCACCCATTTCTTGTTTTTGCCATATGCCCTAAGTAATATTGTCATTACTAATGTGAGTCGGCATCTGCTTTGGTCAGGCACCATTTTATCGATCGGAATAAATACGTCACAGTGGATGAGTCATCAGCCTGTATCGATCGCCCTCTCGAGCTAACGGATGGCTCATCAGCAAGGAGCCTGGCATTTATTCTCCCACGGTTTTTTGGAGAGCCAAGAGTGGAAGGCTGGTCATCTCCAATCCCTTCAGGCTGCAATCCAGGTGACAGGGCCATTCCGTAGGTACACCTGATTCCCTCCTCTGCCTACTTTTCTGCGCCACTAGTGAACTCACAGCTTTCCCCATCGCTAGTTTACCACTATCACACAAAATCTGCTGCCTCGGTTGCTAAATTTTGGTCTATAGAACACACCACCTTATTAGAGGGCAGGTTTTCTCTTAAGTTTTGGTACTTTTGTTGATAAACGTCTCAAAGTTTTGCTGCCTTACTTTTTTTCAGACCACTTTATACACTTTGGATGCTGTTCTTCCTTTATAGGCTGCGAGATCTTGCCCTCGCTTTTTTAGTGATGGATTTTGTTCCTCATAATTAATCACTGTAAATTTAAGCAGACCTCTAGTATTCTGGTAATTAGGGTAGAACAAAAATACATCTGCAGGGCTTTTTCATTTTCAAACTAGCTTTTAGATCAGGAGTTAGAGTCAAAATCCGTTAAAACTGAATAAGTCTGCATATTTTATTTTTTAATGCTTAAAAAATCCTTGACAATCTTGATCCATCTTTTGTGTTTAAAGCTTGGGACAGTGAGAAAATTACGGGGCCTTCAAGCCTTCCGATGTTAGCCCTAATAAATCAAGTTATTAGTTTAGAATGGAAATCTACTTAGAGTTGAAGATCTTAAAAGAAAGAGTATTTTGGACTAGAAATATCATCTTTTAATTTCATAAATGCTAGTTTTCTCAATGATGTCGCAGCTCTGTGTTATGCTCAAAATTGGTATAATTTAGGGAAATTCAGAACCAGTGGTTTTTTTGGGGGAGTACTTACCAGAACTGAAGGATCTTTCGCTAATTCTTCTGCTCACCACGGCCATAGTGATCTCTTTTGCTGTCAACAATGGCATCGTAAAAATGTCATGTCTCCCACAATCTTTAGTTGTATATGCCACTTATCAAATCTCTCCTATCCAAGACAATCACCTCCACCTCTACCTACCCGTGACCACAGCAGTCAATCAGGTTTTTCTCCCACTGGCTGGAATTCCATCCGACACCGCGGTGTATATTTTTGAGAACGCGCTGGAATGGCAGATGGGGATTCACTCTGTCTAATCTCCGCAAATGATTTAGAGCTTCTCTAAATATGACACGCGGCTGCCATTGGAATGCTGATTGTCACACCTAAGGCTATCATTTTGGTGCACCGAGTTTTGATCTAAATAAATTTTCCAAATCGACGAAAAGTTAAATTTTTAAACATACTGTAAATGTGATACCTTACGCAGGAAAGAATTTCGTATGGATTTCTTAAACGCCTTGATTAGCCTCTGGTCCCCTACACTTTCCATAAAAACGCCACAAACAACTAGGTATTTTATACTGTTGGATCTTTTGTAATCGTTTCTATTTTTGCATCAGAATTGTCCAAATGTCAATGATCCTCTTAGGTAGTTGTTGCCTTGGCAACGGTTGCGTTTAAGAATTTACCAACGGTGCCATATACAAAGAAAACTTGTCATATTAAATGTTCGATCATGTTAACTTACTCTTGTTAATCATTGTAATGTGCAAATCAGTAGGATTCACGTGACGGAACCAATATACTTAGAGGTAATACTAAATATTTTCGTTCATAGAGGTTCTGGAAGAGGGCCAGTTTGGTGGTATGATCATACTCAACTGCTCCAATCGGTTATTTGCGGGTGTGGGATTGTCGAGGTGCCGAGTGGGCAACCAATTCTCTTCCTTTAATTTGGCGTCATAAATATGCTAGGTTTTTGTCCTTTATCATTTTGGTGATACGGGTTTCATATTGTAATGACATTGCTTCTGAATTACCCCCTTTTGTTTTCCTTTGAGACAATGATAATAGATTTGTTAGTTCTACGCTGTGCTTCATGTTGTGGAGCCAGTTTGACATAGTGTCTCAGAAGTATTTGCTCATATCATGGTCATATTTTGGCGTAATGTGGCTGTCAATGTCATCATTTCCTCCCTCTTCCCCCCCCCCCCAAAAAAAAATAACACAAAACAACGACAGAACCAAATATATTGAGTCTTACTAAATTTTTCATCCCATTTTTAATCCAGTTTCTGGAATAGTTTAATCATTGTTTAAAAAAATCTTGTGGTGTTTACAATAGTAGTAATGGGATGGTACTTTCCTCTTAAATGAAGAAGTGTCGGTAAATGTAGTCTTGACGGAGACAGTCATTAATATAATGTCTCATTCAACTTCCCCAGCTAGTTTTACTGACACCATACTAATTTGTGCATTAATCGATAAACGGTTCCAAATACCAGCAACACAATGACACTTCTTTGTTTCTAGCACAGAGACTCCTCTCCAGTACTGTCAATGCAATACCGAATATTTAAGGTTAGGTGTTTACAAACCAGTTCACAGGGTCAAAGGGCCAGGTGTAAAGCATGTTATCCACGTGCTCATAACGAGGTCAGTGCGAGAAAATATTCGTCGAAAATTGGCACAGCCTTTATAGTGGGAGATTCCAACTCTCTTTTCATTAAAATGAGCTTAATCTTAAAAAATTTTGCTAGTTCGTCTTTTTTCAATCATATTATAGATGATTTTACCCGTCTTTTCTGCGTAAAACAAGTCCTACAAGTATTGGTACACTGGGTAATGGGGTAGGTGTTTTGTAAAGAGATAGCTAGTCCACGTGAAGCAATGGTTAATGGCATTAACTTTAAGTGATGCCTGGTGAGACTGACATTCAGCGATTCGGAGTTAGGTACCATTTACCGCCATTTTCGAGGCACAAATTAAGGTGCAAGTCAATACGTTCTAGTTTCTTATTAACCTTAAAGACGTATTTTTTCTGATAAAACCAATAGCATTAAGCCTTGGGCTCAATGTCACTCAAAAGCTCGTGATTTGTTACGCAGTTCCAGATAAGACGAGGCTTTGCTAACGCACATTATTGTCAGGGTGGCTGGTTCAAATAGCCCCCTTGCCAATTCGTCCCATTGCTTTTCAACTGGAGGAAGTTAATGCTAAAGAGGTAGCAGTAACTAGTTACTTTTGAGATAAATTTTAACTCATCGAGCAACATTTTGTCAAACGATTGTCTAGAAGAATGCTTTCTTATTTGTCGGAACTAACGTTACTCTTTTCCAGTAGCTTTAAGGTGTAGCAGCAAATAAAGTCTGAGTTTGGGATGATTCTTTGTCTTAAGCTAAACTCTTGCTGCATACAGAGGACCTCATTCACCTATCAATCTCCAACTTACCATCATTTTGGGTTTCCCATACGAACCATCACAATTAACTTTTAAACCATTAAATGGCAATTTCCAATGTTATCAACCATTGCACATTGTGGGCTTTCATTAGTCAAATTCTAGTCTGTCAAACCCTACATTCTTCCATTTTCCGTTCTGCCTGTGGTGCACCTTTGAGTTCACAACATAGTTAATTCGTGAATAACAATGTTGACTTTACTGGTAGGTGTTTGTGCAAAAGTACCCCAAAATCGGAGAGGTGATAGTAAAAAATGTCAGTACTTCTTCGTGAAATGGCACTGACACACGACAAAACCTCATCTTTAATTTTCAAAGCAATTCGGAACTGCATCCTTAATCAGGCAAAAATTTGGCCCTTCTAAGAGTAGCTCCATCAATCAAATTTGTTTACTCATCCATCGGTAATGAGAAAGTGCTGTTAGCGAAAAGAAACAATTTTATGCTGTAAAGTATAAGCAACAGATAATTGCCACACACCTCTGGTTCGCCAGGAGCTGCCTAACTGGCACGGAATGAGCACACGAGTGCTAAGATGTTCCGAAACACGTAGAAGTCATTAATTATACCCACACCGCTGATAGAGCGCCAAAACAAACATTATAGAATTTAACCAGGTCAGTTTGGCAGTCAATGTCGACGGCATCGATTTACTCAATCGATACTGTCGCCGAGCTGTGCGCACACACCGAATCAACACGCGCCGAGGCTGCGCGCTCGTCGTGTGCGAAAAAGTCGAGGCCTCCCTGAGCCGTGCCCCCAACGAGGGGCATGCGTCACTGCATCCGTACGGTCCATCGTAGTCACGGCGGCCAGTAATCCCGTTGACAGTGCCCACACTAAGGTGCGCATTTTTAAATTCGACTATCACCAGCACTTGTTTTGACGGATATCTATTCCATTTATTCCTGTACGCCAAAGGATCCTACGGCATAGTTTGAGTTATATTATCTAAAAACATGTTTTACCTTGTTTTTAGCTAAATTGCCTTTTGCCAAGACAGAGGAGTACTATAGAAACAATGAAGTTAAAGTGATGCGCTCGCTCCAAATCTACCATTGTCCAATGAGCAGTTGTTCGACTCTACTGTGTAAAGACCCACCCACGCGCACTTTTTTACTGCTTGCGAGGAAAATTCAACATCTTGCACCACTTTTGCCGTAAATAAAGCCGGCCTTAATCACTCGTTTCCGATTTTTGGACTCAATTTTAATGCAAAACCGCAATATTTATCAAAAGTGAACATAATTATGGATTGCATTTAGAAGGCTTAAACTTGTACAGTAAACAAGCTCTGGCTATCTAAAGGTAGTCTAGCTTTACGCAGCGTAAAAAAATTTACATCATTGCATAAATAAACAGTTGACACTAGGACTTTTGTCATTGATCTTGAATCAACTCGTCTTCCTACTTCTAAAGTTATCTCAATGACGGTTAAGTTCGTCACGCATCCAGAATTAGGGAACTTGGTGAACTTATGAGTTTTGTGAATACGTGCTTTTTGTGTTGATCTAAATGAGGTGGGAATTAGGCTAGTGCCAATTAAGCCCGGTTGATTCAGCACAGGCGTCGGGTGACACTTGTAGGATGTGTGGCTTTGGGAGAAGAACCCTATCGGTGAAAACCGTTCCTCTGAGCCTGAGCGCTTCACCTCACTTAGCACAGATTGATGGTCATGACCGATTCCAAGACAAACAATTCATTTAAATTCATGTATTTACTAAGTCTAAGGGTAGATTGATGTGAGTTTGTAATACTAGCTTTCATGTCCTTACGGAAGTAAAAACTACGATCTTGCTCACAGCGCAATTTGTTATTTTAGGCAAATGCTTTCAGTCCAAAGTTGTTAGCTAGCTTGAAAATCGTAAATGGTATTGAGAAGAAGTCCACCCGCCGGGGGACAAAATTTGGCCATCAATGTTGTGCCATGAAAAAGGTCATACTGTTAGAGGCCATATGACCCCTTTGCGTTGTTTGTTCGCATGTGACCCTAAGCGTTACTACGATCCGGGCTAAGCGCTCACGATAATCCTTTTTTGTGATTCTCGTAAGGTCGACTTCTATCACCACTGCCATTTTTGTTACAGGCATAAGTGATAAAACAAAACAACTTTAGGTAGGAAAAATGGGAAAAAAAACAACTTTTCGGATTTTAACGGCGTCTGATGTCAACTAAATTCGGAAGTAGAAATGTGTAATAGGGAATGATGGCGTGGGCTGCAGTCATGAGCTAATTTGAAAAACACAAACCAAGTTACATGGATGGCTTAACGAAAAAATCAGCAAACTTCGTTTCTACTTTAATGGACTAAAATCTAAGGCGATTTATGCGGCCACAAAAATTTGCTGTTTATGTAAGAACTATTTATCAAGGCTGTTCAACTGGTCCTATGGTATTTTTACAGACGATTTGAACAAGCACTAGATAAAACTTTTTGCCTGACGGGGAATTCACTCTTCCGTAAAATACAATTCTCATGTGGGCAGCCTTGAATCTCCTATTTTTCGCCTATTAGGACATGAATTCCTACCACAGCTTAATAGACTGGTCTATTTATTCTGTAATGTTACCAAAAAAGCATACTGCTGCCAACACTTGGCAGAGGCCAGAAAAACTGGATGACACGCACTAGTGTGTAGGTCGAGACACGTGGGAAAGTTGCAGTGGCCTTGGGCGACCAATAACAGCCAGTCGCATTGTGGATTGCACAACTCACAGGTATATCTTTTTAGGCATTTACCACCAGACCCATGCAATTGTTTTGCCTAGGATGTAAAAGATGAACTATACAGAGAACAACAGGATTCATAAAACCTGAAGCTATACTTTTGTGACAGTTTAACCATTCCCGGATTAATGTTTGCCGATAAGCTTATTTACACTTCGTATTAATTTACCATAAAAATCAGGCATAGTTTACATTAATACCACTGCATTTACATTGGGGTTTAGCCTAAGAAATAGATGCATTGTCGTTAGAAGAGTAGGTGCGAAGTCAGGGATTCATTCGTTCATTTATTTAAATAAAGACGTTTCGTTTTTCAAATTGCAATGTCTACCGATATCTCTGACTTATGTGTTTATTTGTTTATGTTGGCCAAAACTAGTTCATACAACGAGACTAAAGCAAAGCTGCAGACCGTTTTTAGGAAAAAACAAATGAATGCTATTACCATCCCTGATATGATATCCCCTATCAAACCTACATTTAGGTATAAAATCATAAGTACAGCCAATCCCGCAGCCAGAAATGAAAACAGACAGGAGTCACTCTGATCCACAATTGAAGAAAGCAGCTATAGTAGGCACACCTGTCCCACAGCCACGCGGTTATGGATCCCGTCTGCCAACACTTTTCCTTGATTGGTTCGCGTAACGACCTTGACTTCGAAACAACAAGCATGTTCTGTTTATCTAGGAGGCATGCACATACCGAGACTTGCATCAGGCGTTCCGTCCACGTGGCGCTAATAATAGTAGCAGCATTTGCAGGACCTTTTATAGGTGTGGCTCCGTGCCTAATGTTGCTGGAGCAACCAGGCTTGCAGTTCTAGATGTGTCTGCTGCTCCAGACGGCCCATCTCAAGCCAGGGCGAAGTGAGTTTGAAGCACTTTGGTTCGTTGCTTATTCAAGAGAAGAGTCTCATTAATTAACCTTTAGAAGAAGTGTACAGCTGTACAGCAATACCGGACGGCTTGTCGTTCTACTCCGAGTTAATTATAGATGTCGTAATTTTCTGCAAAAATCCAGATTTTCCTACTGAAAGTTTGGACCTCCTAACCTTGCCTGTAGGCAGAAAAAGCAGGATCTGAGATTGTCCTCCGTATATGGCGGAAACTGGGGACACTCCTCCTTTTACTAACTTTGGAAGTGTTTTCCTAAGCTATTTCTGATATCTAGTTTGCGAAAACCTTGATCCTACCCTCAAAGTTTGTTGAATGCTACAAGTCCAGTGATAGTTATGGGCTATCTCAAATGTTAATTCAGGAATTAATGGGGTTTCGCAACAAAATTAGTTAATTTTTGCTTAGTAAGGCCGCTCTTATTAGCTTTGAAGTCGAGCTAATCAGGAAGCGTTCGATACTGCTCCGAAGATTTATGGTAAGCCATTTAGATTAAATTAAATGATACCTGACCTATTGTAATACGATGGTGGTTTATCCCTCGGTATTGGTGAGGCGCCACTTTTAAACTTTTGAATTTGCCTTCTTGTACCATGCTGGGTGGGCTGGCCTTCGGGT
>NW_020170433.1:315910-370439 GCF_000524195.1 Echinococcus granulosus
CATGCCAGTAGCCCAAACACCTTCTCTGTGCTTTAACATATTCTGCCCGAGTATTGTGCCTTCTTTCGACTTCAGGGAAGCCTCGGGACGCTACATTGGTGGCAGCGGAAAGCGAACCTGATCCTAAAGGACACCTCACTTCTGCGTGATAAACCTCAGTGGAGTGGAAGAAGTACATATTGCTACGGATGGGAGAATAGTGATGACCCCTAATAGAAGGGTTGAAGTTGACGTCTACCTCCGATATCTATCCCAGTCCCGTGTTCTGCAGAAAAGCTATTAGCAACTGAAGCGACGCTGGCCGTGAACCATCTGGAACTTTCGTTACAGACTTTCCCTACCGTCTCCCATGGACCTGTATTAAATCCCGTCCTTCCTTACACAAATCTACTTTTAGGCCAGTGTTCCTACATCCACCTATGGACACGCATGATGGCCAGCTCAATTCCCCGTCCTGAATCAAGTTTCTAAACCAGACGAAACTCCAGATTCAGTTAAACAGCCAAGAGGGATCAGTGACGTTGAGGTCAATTACTTCCTCAGTTGCACGCTAATTTGGCAACTGGCACGGTAGGATCGCAGATGTTTCTTTACGACACCGACTACGTTGTAATGGCTGACACGGGGGGTTGACCTGCGGAAGCGCCGGGGCCGACGCCCAAAAGAGGAGGGAGGCTATGTAATACGATGGTTGTTTATCCCTCGGTACTGGTGAGGCGCCACTTTTGAACTTTTGAAGTTACCTTCTTGTACCTTGCTGGGTGAGCTGGCTTTCGGGCCATGCCAGTAGCTCAAACATCTTTTCTGTGCTAAATATATATATTCTGTCCGAGTATTGTGCCTTCTTTCGTCTTCAAAGAGGTCTCGGGACGCTACACTATACACTGCATAAAGGGGAAAATAAAGTGATCCGACGTATCAGGATGTGGGAAGTTCAGACATATAAGTGCCCCGATTGCCAGTAAGACGGCTTTTGGTGGATGTGTTATTGGCAGTGCTACCAAACTATAAAAAGGGCATTCGTTTTAGAGAATAAGCCAAACTCTAATTCTTTATGTACGCACAGATAAAATGCAGCGTTGCCGTACTTGTAAAAAACACGACTAAAACGCACTTAAAACAATTTCGGCTTTCATGACCCAAGGAGGGGATAACCACCAATACTGCCTTTTTAGGAAAAAAAGTCGCACCACTTTCCATTTTATTTTTTCCTCAATTTGATCAAAAAAGAAGAAAAATGATCACTCCAAGGATTGGGAAAGCTGTTCACAGGACAGTCTGTGTATTTAAGCAAAACTTTTATGCCGTTCAGAAGTGAATGACTGAAAAATTTTATCGTTATAATCTTTCTCAAATTAAAACCCTCGAATGCATTAATTGGAACTTGAGGTGATTCTTGGAACATCCGACATTGCCTCGCTATTATGGAAATACTAGACGATGCACAGACAGCAATGGGGAAGCTTCTTTTGCTTTTGTAAAAAAAGCGATTTCTAATAGTAAAAATAACTGAATTTCAAATCACTTGACACTCCCTGATTGCTACTGGCCGAATGGACGACAATGGCCGCGCATTGTTCGTTGCTACGCCGAGGAATGAGCAAAAATCCACGGTATATTTTTATACGCAGCGCAAGTAGCACAAACACAGGCCTCCACGGATAGGAAGACAGAAAGTGTCGTTTATTTTGCAACAGCACGGTCACATTCGTGAATGGGACGTATATCGAATTTGGTAGGATTTTTATCTAGCTACCTAAAAAACAACTAGTCATTTCTTATCATCTTCTTCCCTCTTCTTTACTTCTTGAAATATATAAGGCATAATAGAATAGCAAATTATTGGTCCAAACGTGGTTTAGTTTAGTCCAGATTTCCCTTAATTTAAGACTGATGGTTATGTCGCACTTGTCCGATTGCCTTAAGACACAGAGAGTTTTCTGTAAACAAATAAGTAAATAAGTAAACTTAAAAATACCTGTTTGATCCAACGTTTTCATTTAATGTCAGAACGACAGCAAACTGACCAATAATCTGACAAACCAATTAAACGTCAGGCCTTTGACAATCAGTTAGCCAATGGGGTTACTCTAAAAGCTGTAAAAGTCGCGCTAAATAGTCTTCTTGTAGATCCTCGAGCCTTTCTTGAAGTCATAATGAACCCGGCGATTCGCGATTGGCGGACATAAGGCCTGGAGGCTAGGAATACGGCTAGTACGTTGTGGCAACAATCACAGGAGACCAAAACTATGGAGAATGAGAAGTTGAGTGTGTAATTACAAACATCAATCTCTTTCTAAATTTACTAAAGAAATGCACAAATACACTGATTCCTACTGCAAAACACCAGGCATTGTTTGTCTTAGTAGGATGGGATGCTGAATTTCGACACTCAAATGCCAAGATTAGCTACAGATCCCTGCATTTGATTGTTTAAAAATTTCATCAAATTCCCGTTTGAAAAGATTAAGTTGTGGTCAGAAGGCGTGGAACTTAACTGAATTCTTGCTGCGTAAAAGACTGTTACATAGCATTCAAACCTTGAAGGTGGAGTAAATAACCTCGGAAAATGGCAAATAGGTAAAGTGGACTGAATGCGTTGATGGTATTTGCTAAGAGTACTTTAAAAGTGCGCATACATGATGGAACGCTACACCAAGCCCTTTTAATGAACGCCCTTTGACATTCCAAGGCTGCTCCTAAAGCATAGCATCCATGGAGACCAGCTCATTTTGCCAGTCAATTGGGCAATTTCTTCTCCATAGCAAGTACATACATGGCTCTCTGGCCATCATCCAGTTATTTTTCAGTTGCGTAAACTGGATTCAAAATAAAATGTTTAACCAAAGCCTGTAGAAATATGCATGACTGGGCTAGTTGTGTGTTATTAAAATGATTTTGCAAGCTTATAGTCTGGCCCTGCACGCGTCCATAGTTTGATCCACAGATGAAGGCGTGACGCTTTTTCCTACATCCAGCTGTCGGGATGTTTGTTTATCACAACTCCGCTCCGCTAAACAAGCTAGCAAATGAACGTTGGCATCGTATATCCTGGTTTTCACCTTTTGTCGTTTCACAATTACGAAACTGGTGAGTGCTGATTGTTTTTTTGTTTAGAGCGTTTATTATCTTGTCTTGCATGCGTCCAGACGTGCAAATTTCAGCAGTGAGGAGCGCTTACCATGCATGCAGAGTTGGATGAGTAGAAATGAAGCCTGCTGGATCAGAACTTTGAAATTTTTCGTTCACAGAAGCACATTGGAAATACGATTTATTCCTTTTCTGAGGCCTCAAGACATCAGCACTTATAACTACTCACCCTTTAAGCAATGAACAAAGAATGCTCACATCGGTTTGTACGTGGGATGGGTGCCGCATTGCCTGAAGTCAAGCCGGAATAAAAAGCAAAATTATTAGGCTGGTGCAGTAGTTAAATGTGCCAATCATTTGCCATTTAACATCACCTAAAGTCTTTTAAAAGTGATCTGGCGCATAAACAAAAGTATTTTGAAGTTAAGCTTTTCTTACATTTATGGAGACAAATTAATGCAATCTCATCCAGGGATGAGCGGCGGTAGCTTTTACAGTCCTTGATAAAATAAAAGGCTTTTTTAGGCAGGAATTTTGACGACTATGGAAATAAAAAAGAGGTATGTTTGTCTGGTAATGCGTTGGCTGCAGTGCTAAATTGAGTGGCAAGTTAATTTCAGGTTCTAACAAGGACTGACCCTACACACGACGTTTTCGCCCCAAATGGTCCCATTGTACTAAACATCCTGTTCACTACTGCATCCATTCATCAATCGGTCGCCAATGTGTTGGACCACCGTTCATAGCGTTTCTATCGGCGTCATAAGCGTACATTTTGGGGACACTCACCTACTTCCTACGCTGAATAGATGCACGTCACAAATGCCTTCGAATTGGTCGAAATAATGTTTGTAGGAATGCAAAGACTTAAGCCAACGTCTAAAAGGGCCAATTCTAATGGGTTCACATAAATAACAAGTAGGGAGACTGTCACTAACATCACATTCACTTGACGCAGTTACCCCTGTCACTCCCCAGGAAAAGGACTACCTCCCATGAAGTGCGCTGTTGCTCAATCCATCTGCGATGTTCAGTTGGGCTGAAAAGTGACCGATAGGGTAAATGTCTGTCGCTGAGGTAGACTAACACGCGCATAGTGGTGTGCTGTGCGCGTCAAATGCAGACCAACGGGGGCCCCAAGTCCGGAGGCTGAGTCACCGTCACCAACCCACGCAGTGTGTTTTGTTCTACATTCCCCCCAAGTGACGTTTCCGGCGCGTGGCACACCCAGGACGCCGTGGTGGCCCGCTAGTCTAGCATGCCACTGTATTGACTACTTGGAAAGGGGGTATCATCATTAGGGCTTCAAGAAGAAGCAAAAATGCGGCCATTTTCATGAAAATTTATTCGTCTTAATGAAAAGAATACCTGTAATATGCTAATTTTTCATAAAATCGGTTGATAACACTTTTGTTATCTACTTTTTCTGCACTGAACACGAAACTTGGCATGCTCACCCCCGTGCAAAGTCAAAAGGTCAGAGGTTGACGATCTTGGCGGATAAACCCGGAATCAAAACGTGCAGCCTAAATCGCATTACTTTATGGGTATTAAGTAGCAAACAACGGGAACCTCAAGTAATCCTAAATTTTAATATAATATTCACAAAACTGTAAGCAATTTCTGTTAAAGTACGCACCTGTTGCTAGTTAGGGAAGCGAATTCCAATGGTGCTTGGTGCTGTCAAGATGAAGCCATTAAATTCAGTCCTCTTTCATTAACATAGAAACTCCATATTTTAGGAAATGGCTTTCATAAACATGAAAATGCCTTGAATTGGTCCCTTTTCCATATCCATAGTATCTGCTTCATAGGAAATTTGCCTTATAATCCTTAATTATCGCCACTTGCGGATTCCCCAAAGCAATGTGAATCTAAAACTTGTTAAATTTGTTCGTTTTCCGATTATGAGTTTCTTTCGTTTTATTCTAAAAGATTATTATCTCCTAAAAATTAATAAGCCCTCTAAATCCAAATAGATTTGCATCGTATTTCCTGTTTCTTATAAATTCAAGCTATCAGTGTAAAAAAAATTTAGGCGGTAGTTTTATTCCTTTAATACTCAAATGGTGATTCAACAGATGGTCACAAGTTATTATAAAATTAATGCAATGTTCAGTGCGACATCACCACATTTTGGTGTCCATTTGGCATACCTTTTGTGCACATAAAGGTGAGCGTTGTACGCTGTAAAGGACCCCCACAAGTCAGCGGGAACTTTCATTATGCTGACTGCTTATTTCTGGACTGTGCGAAGAGCAGTTGCGAGTTTGAGGAACAGGCGCATGGCGGAAATCACCGCATTCCGATTAGAAACCGCTGACCTCTGAATCACTATTCCAAAATTTACGATGGCATCCAGTGACGGGATCCCAGAACTTACATCTGACCTAAACATTGTATATATCACGTCATGAATAACATGTATCAAACGATTGGCGGCTTTTGGCACGATCACGAATCAAATGATCAGCAAAAGCCGGATGAATCCACCATGGGAGGTGAGATCTAAACTCTGGTTTTGTGAGCATAGGACAGTAATGCAAGGTCTGGAAGTATCGACAGCCCAAGAGGAGACCATACTGAGTAGCAGCATTAGTTTAGAACTTTGAAGGCATGCGTAGAGTTAAATACGTGAGTGAGCATGATCAGGTGTGGCCTTGCCATCTCTGGCAGATGTGACGAGCTGAGTGATCGCTGGTATGCTAGGAGGTGCCCATGTAACGATGAAAATGCTCGGATCCACTTTTCGCCTGTAAACACTGGCAGTTCGCACCATCAGGCTCTAATCACTAAGTCATCTGCTTATTTTTTCTTGCCCTTTTATTCATTCATCGAACACACCCATACTGACTTGACTAATTTATTCATCCATTTATCAAAGTCTGCTTAATCAGGTCCCCATAAAACTTTTCCACAAGTTAATTCAACTTACAAATGACCTCAGCGTGTCAACCCTTTTTAACGGAACGTTCGTTTCCGCCATCTGAACTGCTTCCATGCGTAGCAGTACTTTAGCCGCTGCATATGAAAGGCGACAAGTGATTGGAAAATATCATGTCAAAATCAAGTTTTGATTGCCATTTTCATTGTTAATTTAGGTGGGTCATGTGAGATAGGCATGTTTACCACTCACAGTAATTTGCGATCCATTTTAGCCACTCCCCTGTCAGTAAGCAAGGTAGTAAGGCCAATTCTGTTTACCATTGATAGGCTATGAGGTAAGTTAAATTCATTTCATCCACCACAAAAGAATGCTCGATAGTCCACTTCGTCCTCTTTTCGCTAGCGCTCTACCCAAAAACTCAACTTCGACGTCGGCACCAGCTAGAGTTAACATTCACGGGTCTCGTTTTACTGCTTTACGTATTACAATTTCTATTGCATGTACAGTTGCCAATCTTAATGCATAGGGCAACTTAATTGAAGAAGCTGCAGCAAGCATCTCAAATTAAGGCTAAAAACAGGAATCCGAATTCTAAAAATAAGTTAATATTAACGACACGAGTATATACAATCATAAAGAGAATGCTTGAAGTAATACCCAACTTCAAACGTGGGATGGGAAAAAGCATTGTGGGGAATTTCGCCTTCCATGTTGTCTCTGTAATTCGAGTTTTTACGTGCCTATGTTAGCTAAACTTTTTTTAAAATTTAAAATAGGTACTTTTTTCAAATTTAAAGGAATCACCCCTTACTAGCACGACTCTTAATCTTATTAAAAACCACTTAGTCAAATGTGCGAAGAGCTTTAGCCTAGGAAGTACCCGCGGTGATTTCCATTATCCTGGGTGTAGGTTCTTGATTAGACTTTTGGCAGCTTGACATTGAAATACACACTAGATTACCACTTTAAATTTGAATGAAAATTGTTGAAACCCTCACGGTTTTACAGCAAAATGGAGGCGTGATCACCATCAAATCAAACATGGTGACTAGACTTCCTCCTTCCGTGGTGATTTTAGTGAATTTTTATTTTAATTCCCCTAATGGATAAAGTAACCATTTCTTTTTTAATAAAAAAGCGTCGTCTGATGATAATTTTTCACACAAAATCATGGGCACAGAAATTGTTTAAAAGCTAACCCTCACCCTTCTACTGGACTGGTGATAACTTTTCAGTTTCGTAAAATAAACAAATAACGCTTGTTAGATGAAATGAATGAAAACTGTATTATTTACAAAAGTCACAAACTTAAAAGCAAACCGAGAATCATGTCACGAGTATGTTGAACGCGCTACCTTAACCCCTTTATTAAGTGGTTCTGGTCAGTGTCCAGTGGGAGTTTTCAAAGGTCCAATGACTTTTGGGTATATTAAAAAGGACATTTTTGCATTCTGTAGAATTTTTAGCAGGAATTAGTGCACTTCTAGCATCGTGGTAACAAGAAGTTGAAACAGTGTTGCAATAGGGACACGTGGACACAAAGTGAACACGGGAGGTACCGTAAACCTTTGCAGTTATGGTGGATGGTTGCAACTGATACATCATGTATGCGTAAATGATACATGATACCTATTTAGATGGAGAGGAAAAAGTACAAAATCAAAGCATATGAAGCGTTTTTTAGTTGAGTACGTCGATCACTTTGAAATAAACTTGCTTTTTTATTTGCCACAAAACAGGTAAAACGCCTTTGTTCAATGTTTCACAGGCTCCCTGATTAACCCCCATGACTCATTCTAGTTGGTTGGTTGTTTAACTTTAACTTTGGCATCGGAACCACTTGGGTGTTGCACCATTGTACCCCCAGGCCATGGTGGTAGCCCCAAGCCCTACTCTATGTCGACAGTGCATATTCTACCCTAGTACTCTGTCTTCTTTCATCCTAAAGAAACTTTAACGGCGCCACAATTATTCTGTTTCAATGGATTATCTGGCAATTAGCTTTAGTTGCCATTACGGAAAATAGAACTTTTCATTTAACGTAGAGACATAAATTTACTCATTTTCAAAGTTGGTCTACAAATGGCAAATTTCTAAATGGCAATGAAGGAACAATTTTGTCCGGAGGATAAATGCAAAAATCACAATTGGTTTGCTTATTTCACGTTATCAAGCATGTTGCTTCGCTGAAAAAGTGCTTTTATACAATATTTTTGCAAAAAAACAAGAATAGGTCTGTAAAAGAGAATAACAATTTCTTGGCGGTATTTTTAGTAGACAAAATAGCAAACAGGATAATTTAAGTCGAAGAGTCTTTGAAAACATTAATAACAATGCTGAATAGGCAGTTTAAGCTATTGAGAATAACTTTCCCTTTAATAAAGGAGAGCTACGAAAGTTTGTAAATAATTGTGTATTCTAGATTTTTACAAAATTTATTCCTCTTTTGTAGGAACATTGATCCGCGTTAGCACCCAACCAATTGAATTAAAGCACGCTTTTGAATCAGCTAATGGGTTGGTACGAAAGTTCAAAAATGTAGCAGTGGTGATGGGATGGGAGATGTGGAAAATGCAATGTATGTGAACCAATTGCCCTGCCAATTCAAGGTAGCAATTAAGGTGTTTTTGTTGCTGCATAAATTGGCGGGCTTTCTAGCAGAATCCTATTAGAACGTTTGTATTACAAGCAAGAAAATCTGATTGAGCTTTATTTCTTTCACTTTCTTCGTTGAAGGAAATGGTTTTCAACCTAATTTACTGGCACGTCCAAAAGGTTCTTGCTTGTGCATTATTTACTCGTTAGGCCATTATGTACAAACTTCCCGCCTGACCCGAGTTCTCAGTCTAGCATTTACCGGCATCACTGCGATATTTCACTTTCACTGTTCTTCATTGCAAATGCTCGCCTTTTGACATGACATATTAAAAATTTATGAGGGGACAGGCAAAAAATTCGGAGGAGGGCATCTAACTCGGACTAAAAGCTTAGCTTCCGCCTTGGTCTGTACTACTTTTAGGCTTTTCGTACAACAGCAAATGCTAAAAATGGGTGAATTTATAAGCAATATTTCCACTACAAAAGCATAGTTTCCGCGCAAAGGAGCATTCTTGCATTACCAGCTTCTGATATCTGAATCGAGTTTGAAGGCGAATCTTTGTCGATTAAGCAAGCCAACACCAACGGTGTTAATCATTCCGCAGACTCTTTGTAGTGCTGTTTTCACTGGAACATTAAGAGAGCTAAGGCGCCAATTCTACCTAATTTACAATCAAACAAATTTGAAGTTGGGCACCTTATCGAAATCGGTCGTAATTAGATGTGAATTCGGAGGAATAACCGAATTACACCGTTCAAACATGCAGAGCGTGGTGATGAGCGCGTTTGCTAATATTTTTTTATCCTATTGTTAATTCATTCAAGAATCTTGAGCAAGTGCGGAATTCATTGAAACCCTACCTAGGTTCTCAAATACGACACTTGCTACTGAGGTGTCGATCCCTGGTTCCCCTTAATTGTAGTGTTGCCATCCTGCATATAGTTGATAAACCCTTGCTTTTTCGGCATTGAGACAGTGAACCTCCACCAAGTTATTTGTTGCTGCCGAATCCTCTTTATGAAGATTTTCTGTTACATATTATACATTCCAAAAATTCAGGCTATCTTTAGACACACCCTAATCTCTTAACTAGGCCACAACACCCCAAATGACTTTTTAAAACATAAACAAATTGGATGTCGGTCCGAAATTGTCCTCATGGAAGACTCGAGTAGTAAGCAGCGACTATCACTGATTTGGCATTTAGACTGATTCAATCATCACGGCAAATACGTGTTGCTTAGGTCAGTTTTGCCAACAATTGTGGTTCTTTACGCTTATGGGGGCGTTTTTATATCCCTCGCATCTTGTAAAATATCCCTAAAATCTCCGAGATGGGTAAATTCATGTAACTCAACATTTGCTGTTTGTTTAGTTTAAATATCGTTTAGCGCCGAGATGTGAAGGCCAAAAGTTGTTAGGACACACGCTTGTACGTGATTAGCTTCTGATAGAGGGAGTCGGTCTAATCACAATCACGTACCGAGGACGTGTCAGTTCGATGTGCAACCTCCAGGCGTTAGTGCGTCAAATGTTTGTGCTACATTGTCTGTTCCATCCTGCAAGGTGCAAACACCCTTAAACAAATTTATCAAAGGGTCAGCTTCTTTGTTGTGACTTGTGAACTTACCTTTATAATCCTCTATGGCCATGCATCGCAAATGCTTAAATCGGCTAAAATGTTCCCAGTAGACTTCTCATTGACTTTCAGAACTTAAACCGAGGCTCTGAATAATTCCTAAATAAAGTGGATTCGTCTTTTGGTATAAGAAAAAAAGAAAACCTGAACTAAATTTTAAGTCAATAATTTTAGTTGGACCAGTTAGTATACTGCAGGTCAGATTTCATTTTACCATACAACGATGCTTTCTCAGTAAAGGATATGGTCACTAGCCATTAAAGTAACAGCAAACCACTATGAGCAGTATCTATTCTTTCTAATGAAAATCAGAAATAGTGTAAAGGAGGAAAAGAATAATTTTGTTGAAAGAGAACACATAGAGCCTGTGTGACAGCCAAAGTTACTTTTAATTTTATCTTTCGAAGAACTAACAAGTCCGGGGTTCATATGAAGCTGACTGAACTATCACTTAAAGTTATTAAGATAAATGGATAGACTGAAGGGCAGATGAATAAATTTGTGAGTGATTTAACAGAACAAGCAAATATATAGGTGGACGCATGGATAGGTAGAAAAATCCGCCATGGAATGACGCATAGACTAATGGATATGGAGCTCAGAGACAGAAGCTCTGAAAGGCAGATAAATGAATGAACATTTGATGAATGGAAGGATCACAAGGTTCGGGGTATAGGAAGAATTCTGACGCAATGAATGTGAACGTTTTCCCTGCTGACCCTCGTTTACTCCCCCGTAATTTAGCCCCACCAGCTGCGCCGTGATATTCCAGTCCGGAACTGAGGTGCCACACCCACTTTTGCCTGCCTACGTCAGCAAGTCCTTCTGCACACTTGGCCCCATGATCTTTTTCTAAGGACTTATTTAAGGCAACTATTCATTGCAAGTAGGAATATTTATAGTCTTCCTCATGGGTTGCAATTGTTCTTCCCATACTTCACATATAAGCATTCCATGTGCCCCGCCCCGATGCTTGATTTAAATGAAGACCAATTCCCTAAAAAAAAAAATATTAACTCATCATACAGTGTTCCCAAGTAAGAGTATTTGGGTTGAAGAAGATTGCAATTTTTCCTAAATACAGTCATTATTTTTTGTTATTCATGACTTCGCACTAGGTGATATCACTGCATGCTTGCATAACAGAGCAGAGTGTAGGGCCCTCGATAATCAGAAGTGGCTCTTCAATTTTCCCATTTCGTCTAAATAAGAGTTCAAAACACGCGATAGATAAGCGACATAGGATGCCACGGGTCGTTTTCAGCCGACATAACTGTCTCCATAGCATACAATTTCAAGCATGGCTTATAACGCATTACTAATAGCTAAAGTCCCATTATTTCTTGTTCAACTGACATTTAACAAGTTCCAATATTCATAATCGTCCACACAAGACATGAATGCGAATTATGCAAATCAGGCTGTTATTTTGGTTCTCGGGAACAGATGTCCTCTGAAGTCTTTGTTAGCATACATTATTAAGAAAACTCATAAAGACTCTGATTAAACGTCTTCGCACAACCAAGGGAGGTTTTTCTTACTTTTAAGTACCTTAAATCTATCGACGGAGATCTAGATTCGCCTACTAATAAAATATGTCGATCATCAAGACAAATTTGAATTGATTCGACCTTTTTATGATAAATTTTATGTAGTACTTTGACACTGCCCAACTTTGGAGATTTGCGGAGGCTCACGTTCCCGCGCAGTCCAACGTACAGTTAGATAAACTACCAAAGCATTACGCATATTTTAATTAACAGCTAGAAAATGCAAAGAAGAATATTTAAGGTCAAAGTGACTTTACTGCAGGATGACAAACAGGGATAATCAGACAAATTAAAGTTTTGTTAGAACGATATTTCAATTTACTGATACGAAGGCACTTCCCAGTATAGATTCTGCCACTTAAGCGTACTGCTCACCAGTAGCTCCCCAGATGAGATTGTGATGGGGCCATCAGAATTCTGACCCCAGCCTACTTCTGGGAGGCGCATGAATCATGGGGGTCGTGCATCTAGGCAGCAGTAAACACCACGGTATGCCGTCATGAGCACGGGTTCCAAATGTTTTCATTGCACTGTTTCATTTACATATTTATGTATTTATATCAAACAGATTTCTCACAGTGCAGACCTTACACATTTACCTACAGCGAAGAGTGTTACAGCCATCTGTGCAAGGCAAAATGCAAAGACTTGCACTTACTTTTCTCCCACGGTAAATACGTTACTGTGGCCAAACGTGCAGAGAGATGCAGGACATGGATTAATATAAGAATACCTCCAATAAGAGATAAGTGGATGAAAGCCATTGCGCACACTTTAAAACCTTTGCTTCGCATTAAATGTTGAGGAATGTGCTTGGTTTTTTAAGCTTATGGTTTGATAGGTAGTGCAAAGCCCAAACTACCTGATGGAATGTGCATAATAGTCTACGGTTAGTCCTTTTTTGCAAATAAACAAAAGTGTAAACCAGCGTTTGAACATCACAAAGAGCAGCAATTCATTCATCATTGTTGGCTCAACTATTGCGTACAAGAAGTATAACCTTGTGCTCGACAGAAATTTACCAGATTTCTGTATGACAATGAACAGGAAATTTGGTATTTGGCAAGATGAGCTCTGTTTTTAAAGTGAAAATGTTTTAATTAACCATTTGCCATGTTCTAAACGTATTGTTGAGTTTGCAGGCCATGGATTGACCCAGATATGCAATATAACCGACCTACTGATATTGTATCAATAGTATCCACGAGTACCCATCCAATTTCCATAGAACGTTGCAGAAAAATAACGAGCGCAAAATGCGATAACCTAGACCTGGAAGTTAATTTGTTTGACAAATAAATGGAGAATAAAGATGTCCTCTTCCACGCATCTCATCGAGCTACTCTAATACGAAGTACCTTCGTTAAAAGGAAATGCAAACATGCCCCTTTGGGGCACCTCAAATCTACCTAAAGTGCATATTGAGAGTTTGATGGCCCAAATTTTTCGCCTAAAATTATGCAAAGGAACTCCATTAGTAAAACAACCACTATCTACTAAGCAATCGTACTCCCTCTTTGTTCGTGAGGTCAATCCGAACTTCCACTTCACTAACTCACTTTAAGGCCACCCGGGTACGTAAAGGCAAGAGTCCTACAAAATCTCAATTAACAGACAGAATATCTCATTTGAAAGAGCACTTCACTGATGCCCGTTAGCGATTAGCCTAGCACTAAGTGTTTTTAACTTCGAGTGTAAGCGGGTGATGCATCCCCAACTATGCGAACATTTTCAGTCTTCCGTAATTTGGACTTTACACTGGCGACAAGCCACGTCAGCCAGTAATCTTCCTCCAACTAATAAACTACTTCAGTACTCATGTGCGCCTTAAGAATAACTTAGACGCTGTAACCTCACTACCCAGTGGTGCTTAAAGTTAAGCTGCAGACACAAGCATGCGTATGAGTAGCCTTATATTTCATCCGTTAGTAAAAAAAAAACATACAAAAGCAAATACAGTAGGTGGTCAAGAGCTCCCTACACAACAGACAAGTCAGCGCCCCCTAGCCGACCCTGTCAAAACGTACAACTAGACCGTTGTCGCCCACAGCAACGAGGATGCGCCCGTCCCCGGTGAAACGGGTCTGCCGAATGGCCCCAAAGTTATTTAAGTTGCCGGCACCCGTTGCAGTGATGTGAAGGACCTGAAAATCAAGAAGTGCAAAAGGACGTCAACACAAGGCACACGTGTTTATGTAAATGCTCCATTATCGAGCCACTTGGCCTTATAAGCTCATGCTCATCGAACATTCCTTTGCCGCACGTGAACAAAATTGTCACCTGCATTCTATAAGAGGAGGCGCGATGTTTGAAATTACCTCCAAATTGGCTTTCTTCAAGCCTTATATTTAACGCAAAAAACATACACTATCATGTTCAGATTAAAAACGAGAGTCAATTATATACATGAATGCGCGGTTCCTACTATCCTTTCGCAATTCAACCTCCACGGCAGTGCTATGGGGCCTTGTTCATAACATGTTGCAAACCGGGTCACCCTCCACAGCTGTAAAACTGACCTGGATCCTATAGAACCTTCCAAGCAGATAAGTGACAGATCGAGACTTTAGAGCGGATGTCTTTATTAACCGACGTAATGAGTACGTAGAGGTATGGTCAACGTGTACGATCCTGGTGACTATAGAAGAGATTGGTGGAGACTTCTAGAAAGTCAAACAGGCGCGTGATTCTGAAGCTGTAGGCATTCCCAGAATACCATCTAGGCTACTGACTCTCCAATCCTTCTGTACTTCAACGACAAAGGGACTTCAAGATCAAAGTCCCTTTTAATGCCTTCATAAATAACTTGGACAGATGAATACAAAACAGGAATATTCTAAGTAATCTGTGAGATGCCAAAACAGTAATGAATTCACAAAACAGGTGCTTACGCAAATCACAAATGACATACTTAGTGACTTGGCGATAATAGAATGAAATTTACGCCTATTAGTGGAGTGCTTACTGGTTAAAATTAGGGCCTTTTATTAATGGACAAGGCAAAAGTAATGTGGGAATACAAACCATTAGTTTGTGATGAGAAAATCCACCACCAGCAGTGGCTAACCTTGGAAATAGCATACTTAATGGACTAATAGCAAACGGGTTAAATTAATACCTCTTATCAGAGTTTATAACCAAGCAAAATCTCTTCCTATGGAGGGGAGAAAATAGAGGAAATATAAACAAGTGACCTATGGTATGAGCAAGAGGCACCTTGGGCACAAGGGAGAGGGTCGATCCGAGGTCAGATAGATCCCACAGGAATATCCTTGGCAGTCCCACCCCCGTCCCGAGAGCAAGGAGGCGTTGTTGTAGGTGGAGATCGAAGCGCACATACCACAAGTCGCAGTCGGGCAGACGCAGCTGATGCAACAGACTACAGTGCGTCTCTAGCGGCACACCCGTCATCTGTCGTGCCCTGGCGCCACTGCCACGGCCACTGCTGTTGTCAATAGCGACAAGGCGTGGGGGTAGGAGGTCATGGAGGTCGAGGGAAGCGGGCGATGTGGCGGACTCGATGTCCCCAGGCATCCACACAACGACGGCATTCTCACAGGACTTCGAGATGACGAGGCTGCCAAACCACCGGGCACAATCCACGTAGTTTCCGTGTGCGTCACGAGTGCTGAAGTCGGGAAAGTGCTGCAACAAGGTGTGGAAGGGTTTGCTACAAAAAAAATAGGACGGAGAACGCTAGAGTGATAAGAACGTCGCAATACTGCCATTATTGTTGTTATATGAAGCAAATATATCTCTTGAAGAAGCCATGTTCTCGTCACTGAGAGGAAAGAACTCCCCTTTACGATAGGAAAGTTCCGAGTTCTGAGATATAGCGGGAGAAAAGTGAAGCAAAAGGAAGTCATTGAGAGAAGAAACCTTTAGTGAATGGAGCCAATGGGCAATTACGCGAAGTACATTGATAATGCATTTAGGTAGTAGTTGGCACCTCAGAGGAAACTAAAAATCTACTGACAGCCCCAGTTTCTTAACTCCTGTTGCCCTGATAACAAAGTCGAACGGAAAATGAGAGAAGGGGAGAAACACACCGCTTGTCGGTGTACTCAAAAGAGGCCCTGACCGCGTTGCGCATCTCGGGAATGTCGAGTCGCCAGATTTTGATGGTGTGATCCATGGAGGCGGTAAGGAGGAAATCACCTGTCAGCGAGATGTCACCATGAAGCACTTCGGCGCGGTGACCCTCCACACCACCGAAGATGCACACCATGACGTGCGTGGCGATGTTCCACAGGCGCACCGTGAAGTCTGCCATTCCAGGGAAAAGCAAACACAGAACAGAGTAGGGTGATCGACAATTTTGGTATCCCACAAGAGTTGCATACGTTTACGGATGTCTATCAAGGCAGTTTGGAAGCCATAACGTGCGGAGAGCTGTGCGAATCTCAGCAAACGCTCCATCACTTTTGTGCATATTTTTTGCGTTCTTGGGACAGTTTGGGGGCCACAATGTGGAAAACACTCGGCATTTGAGAGCTACTTATAAAAAAACTGGAGACTACTCCGAATAACCACACTTCCCCATGTTACCACATGCACAAGGAAGGATTATACTGAAGTAGATCAAATGGCCGAATTCTCCGAGGAAAACGAAGTGTCAATGATTTGACAACATACACTACTGGATATACATGTGTGGCTTCGAACAAATCGTTTCCTTCTTGTAACTATTTACGGGCACCTTTAGGGAATAGTTATGCGACTGCGATGCATTCCTTAGCGCTATAAAGGGACGACTACAATATCATGAGAAAAAATTTACTAGGAAGAAGGTAGCCATACGATGTTCAAATTTCAGAGATTGATAGGAGAAATGGTAAGCGGGAACAACACCTACCGTGCCTCTTGACTAGTAACAGAGCCAGAAGTAGACCAAACAGATCGGTTTTACTCCTTCAATACGGTCTTTTAATACTGTAAATGAATACGGTATCCAATGTTTTGCGGTGACGTCACGTTGTTATACATTAAAGGGAAGCTTAAATTGAGGCGAAGCGAATGGTTGTTATGGAGAAGGGGGGACAAAAATGCGAAAATTTGCGATAGAGATGTCAAGTGAAAATTGCATTAACACTCGTGATGGCTGCCTATTTCACAGAGCCACGGTTAAAAGAAAGATTTAGTTTGAACAAGCCCAATTTACCCTATCGAAATTGACCTCTACCACATAGATCTTGATAACACCATAAGTGAAGGCAGTATCCAATGTTTCCCGATTAAACAACACTTGGATGCGCACGTGAAGCATATATTGAACCGAAACACAGATGGCGATCAAGGAGAAAGGAGACCGAAGCCGCGGAAAGTAGCAAACAATAACTATCACCCTGTACTCCAACGGCATGGAATACAATGTTGTGTATGTTACTACGCAGTCTTTTAGGAGTCTACCACGATTCAGCCACCTTAACGATGGCATTGGGCTCTGTTCAAGTCATTTACATATCAGGAAACGACTTTAATGCTACCGTGCCCCGTGAGTAAAAAAGAATTAACGAAAGATAACTCGAATGAAATCTGATTTGGTGTAAGGAGATCAAGCTGAGCAAAACTCATAACAGTCTGCAAATATATAGATAAAATAACAGATTCTGGAGCAGAAAATCAAATTGCCTCCTAAAAGCGCTTCAAAAAAAACCCACGATATCCAAATACTCACTAGCGGTACACATGAACCAGCAGCATACACAAGGAGGTAAGAGTCTTGTTTTTAGAATGGAGGAAACAGAATACGAGCAGCACTAGAACTCAATGATAGATAGACACGAGATTACGTAGACCTATACTGTCTCTCCATTCGACCTCAACGATGACAGTATGAGGGTCTGCTCACACTATTTCCATGCTACCAGTTTCAAGCTTCTTGCGAATTCACAAGCTTCATATCTTCAAGAACAACTCTGACGCCACAGTACTAATGATAAGTAACGGAACGAGACCCATGTCTAGCAGACTAAATGGGTCTCTCTAGTTCTACAATGGTTCCAGTGAAACAAAAGCCAAAAATAAATGTTAATAATAGCTGGAATATCTCACGCAGTTAGGATTAAGATAGCAATGAAGCAAAAGTGGAGATAATTACGAAGATCAAAAATACAAATTAGCAAAAACCTTTACTTAATCAATTAACTCTTTTCAAGAATAAGGACCCAATGGTTGTAAGACATTATTAGGTACCTGGTTTTAGTTCTCAAAGTTGATTTCAAGAAGCGGAATGAAGAACCTCACCGAAATCTGAAAAATACCCCCAAATGACAAAATCGTACGCTTTCCCACCAATAAATGAATTTACATCATCTTCGATCAGGTGTTGCGTACAGTTTTAGCTCTAACGATCAAAAAAGAACTCCAACAGCCAAGGAGCCCGGCATTGATAAAATGCTGTTAAAATTAAACGTGACAGCTCGTGGTTAGTTCAGCCTATCAGGTGACCCTTTTCTTCAATAATAATCCCATGAAAACCATTTAACTATTATGCTATCTGAAATCCAGCATCACGGACACTGCACGCGAAACAGTTTCCTTAAAACGAAAGAACTAACGTACCCTTGCTGAACGAGAAGAGAAGCGATGGGTGATTAGGATGAAATTTCAGTTCATTCACCGCTTGCCCATGACCAATCAGACTGTCCAAACACTTGGAGAGGGAGGGACAAAGGATACGAATAACGCCGCGTTTGCCGGCCACTGCAAGGATCTGTTGGCGGCTTGAGGCCTTAGCCACACCACGACGCGCATCAAGGTTGCAAGACCACGCACAGCAGTAGAACTCCTCATCGCTGGAAGCGTCCGAGAAGGACTGGAGTAGGTGTATAGGTGGATTGCTTGTGGCATCCTGCCCCTCTGGGGGCGGTGGCAGTTCCCTGCACTGGTAAATGGTCACCTGGAGTGGATAGGAGTAAATTTTTCAAATATCGGCATCCAACAGCAATCTCGACAGATACTCCTCACGAAATCATCCGCCAAAGCATACCTTTAGTACAAAAGGGAAAAAGCAGAGGACGCACATGGTTAGCGCCGACGGTGGCGAAAAGAAGGGGGTCACTAGAAGAGCTACGATTGTCACAGTTGAAGGCGACCCCAAAGATGGGCCGACCATGACTCTCCCGAATAAATGCAGTTTGGGCAAAGTTGAAGTGGTTGGGGGGTTTACCAACCTCTTCAACCAGGAGGCAGTCGTAATCCTCCTCCACGATTTTGACGGAGTCACTGGTATCTGAGGAGATTCTAGAGAAAAGAGAAAAGCTGATTTTGATGGATAAAAAACGAGGGGGGATGATAGAGGTAATAAAACAGACACTTCAGCTGGGGTGTCAGAGTCATTTGAAGGTTTGCGAGTAGATGTAGGCATCTAAAATCGAAAAGGAATGATTAAAACAGCTAAAATCGAGACAGTGTGAAAGCATCCTTGTAGAAAATCAAAACATCACCGCAGCGAGATAGAAAAATAGCCGCCGGACAAATTAGAAATAGAACTAGAGAAAAAAGTTCTCCCCCTTCTGACGTTAGAGTAATAGACGCCTACCAATACATTATGAAATACAAGCAATGCCAATAGTCAAGCTAAAAGAGAAATTACATCAAACACCCCCACCTAAGCGTTGTGAGTTTCAAGGGCTAGAACACTCAAAGCCACAAAGTATCATCGATGAGTATTAAAAAATCATAAAAGGCTGGGGAATCGCGGCATTGCAGTTGAGAAGCGACTACTGATTACCTTTAAGGACGGTTATATAAAGTCATAAATGCGAAAGGGCAAGGCGTTCCAACGAAAAATAGCAAGTGGACACACCAGAACACAGGCCAATGGGAGGTATTAACCCCTACTTAGTTATTCACAGTTGGCCACACCGTCAAAATATTAAAAGGCCTTGTTATGGCAACTCGAAATTGCAAATTTTGCCAAAAAGTATTGGTGTTAAAATCAAAGAAAATTTTTGGCAAATTAATTAAAGTGGTTTATTGGTACTCTGATATATAAATTGAACCCATAAATAATGATGATGATGTTGCGTGACCTACGCAAATGCTTCGGGTTTTGTTTCCACTGGTTCATTTACCACTAAGGTATCAGTCCTGTAGAAGGATGACCTCCGAAGTTGAAAAGGCTCAGGCTGCTTGTCCCTCAGGGGAGGACACCATTTTTGGCAAAATTGTCCGCAAGGAAATCCCAACAAGGTTCCTTTACGAGGACGAGCAATGTGTCGCTTTTGACGATATCTCACCTCAAGCCCCTACACATTTTCTGGTTCTACCTAAAAAACCCATTCAAATGCTAGATTCTGCCACTGAGGGTGATGAAGCGGTAAGTATGGCTTAAGTTGGTTCTATCTTGTCCCTTAGCTCTTAGGACATTTGCTCATAGTGGCGAAGAAAGTTGCCGCACTGAAGAACCTAACAAAGGGCTACCGGATTGTGATCAATAACGGAAGTGAAGGTTGCCAATCGGTCTACCATCTGCATATCCACGTTGTTGGTGGAAAACAGCTGGGTTGGCCGCCATGTTAAACCGGTTAATTAATAAACTGTTGAATTAATGTTTTTCCACGTGGTTATATGGACATTAAGTTGAAGCAATCAGAGAAACTATGTTCTACTAATACTCAAGTAAGTGTAGAAACTCAACTCTGATACATAGTTTCAGGTACCAAAGTATCGATAGGGACAGGATAGTGGAACGGGGTTTGTCCACACCATAACCCTCCCATTACTGGGCGAAAGGGTGTCTCGTCAGCGTGGAAGGTCGTCTCACTTCTGCAGCGGAATTGGGATCGCGTGTGCTTCCGTACAGTTACGGGGTCAAAGTGCTAACTTATTGTGTCAAGTACAGAGGGAACTCACCAAATTGTTGGTGAGACTTGTTAAAACTTCAACATTCACTGCGAGATGCTTGACAGGCTGGGGGTGTTTTTGCATCTCCACTGCAAGCAAAGTGTGCGCTCCGGGTGCGGGGCTTTCCATCCGCAGACGTAACTTAGACTGAGCTCGTTATCTTGCAGTACTCAGCTTTTCCAACAGCTGTGATAAAAGATAGCGGTGTGGTCAGAAGAGTCAGGTGGTTCTAGAGTAGGGAGGTTCACTACTTTTAGGAACCAAAAGGCACTGAGTGAATCAATTCTGAAATGGTACGGCAATGTCAACAACGCGCCTTAATAGTGAAGTGTAGTCTCTACAATATTCTACTGAAATGCAATTAGTACGAGGGAGTTGTTCTCCGTCAAAATCATTTTGCTTAATTACTGGAATTCAAGATTTACCTGGCGACTTGTGACAACAACTAGGTGATATAAATCAATGAGGTGGCAAGGCAGATTGGGAATCACATTTGTTAACCAAAAACTACAAAATGAATATAATGCACAGATGGGCAAAACCAGACATCTGCCAGGGGAAAGAAGTCAAGTGGAAGACTCGAATGAAGAAGATCCAATTTTTCATTTGGACCGACTGAAACTGAACCCATAGTTTCCACCTCCTTTACGATAAAGTTCGGAAGAAGTTAAAAATCCATTAATTAAGTGTAGAATAAGCAAAATCTTTGTTTCTACCAGAAGGATAAAATAAATAACAATTAATGGAAATTTGTAAAAACCAGGTCAGCACGTCAAAGCGGTATTGGCAATAAAAAAAATGGATTCTATGTGCAGAATTTTTGGAAGAAGCAATGCTGCTTTGCACAGGTTGTCAGACTTTACTCAACATTAAATGGAAAGGGTTTTGTCACTGTAATGCTTCGCGAGTTTGTTTACTTCCACATTCACATAGGCGGGGCATTTGATTTGCCTCATATTGTGCCTCCGCATGGCGCCATGGTCCTTAGAGCACGTCGGTGTCGTATGCTCCACCATACTACTCCGACTTCCTACGGCTTCGGGGAAGCCTTGGAGCGCTACGGTTTCTACGCATAGTGGCGAATTTCCGTCGAAATAGTGCAGGAAATACAAGTGAAATGCGGGGATTTGAAAGAATTTTGTCTCAACCGCAGTTGAACTGAAGGCAAATGACATCACTGCGATGTATAAATTTCATTCATTGCCATAAAAAAATGGAGAACAAAGTGGATAAAACATGAGAGGAATTGCTATGGTCCTCAATCATAGTCAAATGGAAGGCCAAGTATTCAAGGCACATTTTAGAACTCATTGATCATATGCGGTTCAGTACTTTTTATTATTTATTGCTTCTCTGGTACTCTACCTCGAGATATTTTCCCCTTTTTAAGGGATGAGGTGTAAATGCCTTAACCCTCTCTCTTCTGACGCACTTAGTTTCATCCGTCGTTGCATTAAATTCCATGTGGTATTTTGTCCAAAATGCTGTGTATTCATGTAAATAAAGTGCATTTCCTTTTATTTGAAAGTTTATTTTACCAAGGACTACAAAGTTAGCACAAGGCTGGTGCTGTAAAACGGCTGCTGCGAGAGTATAAATGCTCAAACCAGAAAGCAATCTAAACGGCCAATGAATACGCCCTTATATGCGAACATTACTTTAAAACAAACCGAAATTGAGGAATAATGCTTGGGAAGTAAAGAATAGTTTATTCCAGCGTAAAGTTCTAAACGTGAGTTAGTCCCACCCGTCACGAAATAAATTGGGCAATGTGAGCCGAAGAACTTGTAGGTTTGGGATTCTGATAACCCCATTCAAAGATAAATGATCACGGTAGGACCAGAGGCACAGGAACGAAGAAAACTTTAAATAGCAAAAAGGCCAAACTCACTTTTTTGTCTCTATGATGTCGTGCTTGGATGAGTAGTTTGTGACACACGTACAGACGCAATAGTTGGTTGAACAACCCACATTAATTGGCGAAGGTCAAGAAAGGGAGGTGCAACTCGTTCCATTTACTTGCTTAATTCGACCTAGTGTACGGGCCTTTTGGGAACAACTGTTATGTAGGATAAAAGCATGATTTTCCAGCCCAAATACCCTTGTTTTTGCCCACAAGTGGAGCGATTTTTAATACTCTTATAGTTATTTCTCTTAACAAGTGAGCGCTAATGCGAATCTGTAGGCGAATTTTAGGGCTAACATGCGAGTAACCACGACTAGCATTCTTTTCAAGTTAATGATATACATTTTAAGTAATTAAGTCTCTTTTCGTGATGATTTAACATCCTAGCATTAATGTTATAATCCTTATTGTGTAGGTGATTAATGTATGCACTTGTATACTTGACCTTGACTTCGGTGCCACTTTATCACCTTGATGTCAAATTATGTGTGATTTACAAATGACTTTGGCAGAATTGTGGAAGAAGACATGATTGGGCGGAATAGGAATAGAGTACACACTTTGATTACTAAGAGTAACTGTTTTTGTATTTAATATTCCCTTCGTTCTTGCCTTTCATGTATTCTGGCATTCATTTTTGTGTATTTCTTGATACCTACATTTCTTTAAAGGGGTTAATATTGTTTGAAATGCACGCAATTGTCATACACTTGCAAGGCTGCGACATTAGCTGACGATGCCACGCAATTTGGGCATTGAATGGCAATTGGCGCACATCCCAGAGAACCCAACTATCACGGCTTCTAAAGACATTGACAGATCTGATTAAGTAACTGTTTCTGAAACCCGTTTCTTGTAAAAATTCTTGTTAAATCAGTAAAAGTTTGGATGCCAAATGCCACTTTAAGGTTAGAGTAAAGGACGTGACAGGTGAACTCGAAATGCAAATCATAGGGACAATTTGATACAATCGTGGCTGGAATCCGAGTACTTTTTTAACTGAAAAGTTGTGGTCTTAACTTCTTAAATTTTCCGTAAGAATCCAACACTTTACTCGCCCTTATTAAAGTCGCTTCCGATCAGACTAAGGTAGTGTTGCCTTGGCCTTTGGACCACAACACAAATGGGGAACTATTCCACTAGCTGAATCGTCAAGGTTTGCATTACTGATATTGTCTTACTGTTGCAAAAGCTGTTCAAGTCCAACCGGGACTTAAGAGTTTTTAGTAGGCAGAAAAGGATGTAAACTATTTTTTTCTCACAGTTATTCCAGCGTTTTACTAAAGTCTAGAACACAGCAATGGTGTGAAAGAACCTTGCTATTATGGCTGAGCTGTCCTGCAGCAGTCTTTTTCCCTTCAGTGTTGATGCTGCAGTAATGACCAATGAAGCACACTTTTAGAGGCCAACGTTTCATCGCCGATATAGATGAAACGTGGGGAATTTTGGCTTTCTTTGTCAAGTATTAAACTCTTCAATGCTGGTCCGAACCATAGAAGAGTTTACTGTGGAAAAATATGTCACCTGTGCAATTTCATCGAAGGTGGCTCTGTGTCAATCAGAAGTCCAAAAACAGAGGCTGAAAAGGCTGGCTAAAATGCTCGCCTGAATAGCCGCCGAGTCTGTGGGATGAGGATCATCGTGGATTTTAAACTTTAGTAATTCAAAAGTCCCAATGTAAGGGGTTTGAGCGTCCCATCAGAGCACCATCTCCTAGCGCAATCTAAGTTCCGAATGTATAGTTACGTTAGCAACAATCCAAGCACCTCAACACCCGTTGTTCTACAGGTTGAAAGACACCTGCCACTACTGCTATAGCAAAACCTCATTTCGCGCAAATAAGCCCAAAAGTCCTGATTTAACTTGGATGTCTCCTATTCCAAGTAAAAGTGCT
The DNA here is from genome assembly GCF_000524195.1 of Echinococcus granulosus. Taxonomy (NCBI): domain Eukaryota; kingdom Metazoa; phylum Platyhelminthes; class Cestoda; order Cyclophyllidea; family Taeniidae; genus Echinococcus; species Echinococcus granulosus. Next base: position 340,326 of record NW_020170433.1, read on the forward strand.
TAAGATCAATGAGGGGATTAAAATCAACTGTAGATGCCTCCATTTCAACATTTCCGAAGTTTTTGGGATTATGCACGCCAAATCCTTATTCTATGCGAGTGAAGTGGAGATCGCGAGCAACTATTATCTTATAGGGGGTTTCAGGATCAAATCAAACCCTAAGTTGAGAGAACAAAATGGACGAATCTTTACCTTTTTATGCAAGTTTTTACCCCTCTTACAGCCCAGACGATCCACAGGCGCGTAGCCGAAAAATTGCATGATCATTTAAGCCCTTAGTTGTCCTTGTGGTGAGCTGTTTACGAGAGCTAACAAGCTATTAGGAGCTCACTGATGTCTGCTCCTGCAAACGACATGGCCAACGCAAAGAAAGCACTACCATCAGGAGAGAAAAATGCAGCCTCCTTGTCAAATGTTGTTTTGCATGCATATAGAGCGATATGTTTGTTCACTTTAACAAGCAATTTCTTAGGAGAACGTCCAACTTCCGAAAATGGCAATACACCAGGAGCATTACTAAACAGACTACTCTAAGGAGTGGGGCTTTTAACCACTCTAAGAGGGACAGTGAAAATACCCTAATTTTTGTTCTAAAAAATTAAGCAGGTCTCATATTTACTTTAATCATAAATCAACAAACAAAACCAGGAAAGTATGACAGAGCTTTTTGTATTGTTTAAATGTACTATTACTGAACAGAAATTAAGTTTTTGATCCAAGTACATATGATCGTTATCGTTCCGCTGCCAGAAAAAATATGCATCTGATGCTAAGCGGAACTGTAGCGCCCTGAGTCCTCCCTGAAGTCGTAAGGAATCGTGATAGCATGGCAGAAGACATGCTACTTGCGTACGGAAGAGTTGAGACTACCGGCACGGCCCAAAGGCCATCCCACCGAGCAGAAGTACAATCTGAGGAGACTTAAGTGCCTCCGTAAACAGATGCACAGTTAAACAAACTCTCAGGGCATTACCAAATATTGCAATTTAATTTCTTTGCTAATAAATGCTTTTCAATCCAACCTGGCCGTCAAATTCGAGTTGGGGTAAAATAACGAAGATGAGCTGACTCGAAGTGAACGAAATGTCCTGCGAATGCGTAATATGATGGGTCTTCGATGCCTTGAAGGAGCCAATAATGAAGGTACACAGTCGACCCTGTGAATCACCTACGAAATGTGAATAACTAGACTATTATGTCTCACACGGCACTAACTTAGGTGGTTAGTTGTATCCCTCATCGCCTCACTCTGTTGAAAAGGCAAAATCCTTAAATGCTTCAGATGTCAATACAATAATTATTTAACTAATTTGTACCTACTAAGTCAAAAATGATCTTTTAGGTAGTCCTTTCGGGATTGTTTGTCCCTCAGACTAAATAAAGACATGGATGCGGCTGAATCTGGATTCAAAATAGTCAGTCATTATCATGCATTGCCAGCTATGTTTATGTTGTGTCCCAGCTTAGACATGGGGATGCACAGGACCAAGCCACCAGGAAAGCGGAACACAAGCGCAAATGAACAACGGTTTGTTATCCACCGAAAACCAGACTGGGGTGAATAAGCGGTATGTTAAAGGCCCCTTCGCCTCCTTGAAATAACCTTAAAACAGCTTATAAAGGGAGTGAATGGCCAAATGTCGGTCAACCACCGGTCGGGATTCACTCAGATGGCTGCCGAATTGCACAGCCACCTTTGATCGCCATCGGCCGCGGCCGAGGACACTAATGGTCGCCGGTCTGGACTCATCGGGTGGTGAGGATCGAGGATGCCTGAGGCAAATATGTTGGAAATGTAATCTCAAAGTACCATTTTTTACACAAAAACTGAGCTAAGATAACCCGCCTAATTAGATCCGCAGTGCAAAAATTACCGAAAATAAAAAACAACGACCTCTTTGCGATTAAAGGTTTTAATGAGGAATGGTGAAACGGCAGGGCAGACTAATCAATTTCAGGCCAAAAAGTTCTACCTTCCAAAATTCAGATGAGGGAGATACGGATGAAAATGCTTAAAATATGAAATCAGCTTTTCAGATTAAAGCATAATACATAAGTTGTTTGTTTAGCTCCCAATTTTCGGTAACGGACTACTGAGGTGTCCAACCATTGTTCCTTCGCCTGACGGGCTGGCCGCCGGGCCGTGCCAGTAGCGCTAATACCTTCTGTATGTCGAATATGCATATTCTGTTTGAGTTTTACGTCTTCATTCGTCTTCAGGGAAGTCTCCAGACGCTACAGAAGAATGCGGATTGAGACCTAGTGTTGGGCAACAGGAAAACCCCCAGGACCCTTTATTACTAACCATTTAAGCAATAATCAGTGGCAAATTATATATGATTTTTTTTGCTGTAAATTGTTTAACATTATTTATGCCTTGCTAAAAATCTACTAGTAATATTTAAACTCCTTAAAATTGTGTTATTTTAAAATGATTAAAGCTGCCAAAATTGCGATGAATTTATTATTTGTGCAGTTGATGCCAGAGTCAAAAACTGGCAACGATGTTGTCATTACTGTTACAGGTTGCATTGTTTCTCCCTTCTTTCTCAGGTTTCGGCATCTAATCAAAAGAAAGTCTCATTGTAAAAGACATAACGTCTTAGTGGCATGGAGATCATAAAAACAAATTACGTCTGATGGAAAATATGGCATTCTTTCCTCCTGGTACATCGTCGGAATTGCCCCGGTCATGAAATTGGTCCAATTCGCCCGCTCACCGTCTAAGAGGTGCTTTCAAAGAACTATGTATTACACTGGGGCGGTGTTGGAAAAACGATCATGACGGTCGTGCAAATTTTTAGATACCAAGAGTGTTGACTGCCTACTTCATTTGATTTTTGCTTTTTATTGCAACGTGACTGCCTTCTGAAGGTAAAAATATAAAATACAGAATAAAAATGCAAGAAAGATACCCTTTTTCGTAATATACCTAAGGAAAAATAAAACATTTTATACGTTTATTAGCTAACCCGGAAAGTTATGCAAATTTTGGTCAAAATATTATTTTCAGGAACTCCCACTTACCCATTATTAAGCCCACTAAATTTCGGACAATTTCTGCATTGTACCAAAACGTTCCTGCCACATATTGAATCCAATTAAGTAAAAAGTGCCCTTATTTTGATTTATGCAGGGCTGTGAATTGCCCGAGCAACTGTCGTGAGGGGAACAGTCGTGCGCACCGTCATCTCACGGGTCATGTAGAGCGGGTTTCCCCAAACACACGTGCGCACGCTTTGTGCTATTTTTGTGCACCAATCCCAAAATTTTCTTTTAAATGGACCATAAAAAGGGAGGAAAATAAGACACTGGTTATATCTGACAAGCATAGCAACTATCTACCTCCTGTCACAGCTCATTCAAAATGTAAGGTCGCTTCTGTAAACGACGAACCTGGAATAAGAGCAGCGACACTCCATTCATTCAACACGTTTGCTCTCAGCGTCGCGTATAAGTGACGCACAAGTCTCCCCATTATGGTGTTACAGGGATAGTACACTTGCTCTTTACTGGTTTATATTAGCTGACTACAACAGATCAGTCGAGTTGAAAGCGAAAAATTGTTGTGGAATTTCCCTGTTCCAGGGATATAACTGAATATTTTCGCTTTTTTGGTAGCAGTTGAACTAGTAGAAAAGTCTCGACACCTAATGCCTTATAAGGGCAATATGGCATCTAGCCAGTGATGGGGACCTGTTTTTATTGAGGTTTCAGTGGCAAGTAGATGTAATCTCATAGGGAAATTTTTTCATTAGGATGATCTACCCCGATTTTTCAAACTTAACGGGTCGTCAGGATTCACTGTGTCTAAAAGATTGGAAATTAATGCGTAACGACCGGTAGGTACAGAGGCGAACAACTCCCTGTGACTCTGAGGTTTCGCCATGACAACGTGACAGCTCGTACCCTGGGCACGCACCCAAATGGCCTTCGTCCCACCACCTTTAACCAATGAGTGTGCGCCCCAAACGGGGATCGATGCACGCGGGAAGCTAGCGTGTGATTGGTCGCCTCCAGCACGCGCGTATCACAGATCCTCGACTTCATAATATCGCTTGCAAACTGATTTAGAGCGAAGCTTTCGAGAGTAAAGATTCGTTCTTTCTCCCTTTATCTCACTTCCAGTCCACCTCTTCAGACCGTCTGTCTCTAACAAGACCTCACTTCCTGATTGGAGCAAGCGTCTGTTTCGTCTTAAAGAAGAAGGATTAAATTTGTCTTTCTCAAGTAAGTACACCCAACTTTGTCATTTTTCGAGAACTAAAATCAAATATGAGCTAAGCTGTTTCTAAAATCATTGATGAAGACTGAAAAAAAGAGTCAAGGAAAAATGCACTTAGCTTTGCCGTCTTCGTTCTGATCAAAGGTAAAAAGAGACCGAAATTCCAGCCAGTCAAAATGCGTGAAAAGTAAACCGAACCGTATTTAGGTTAACGAAGAAGGAGAACGAGTAGTTCTTTTCAAAATGGATTTAAATCTTTTTCTACTATCACAATTTGATGTGTTTCTTGGTTATCACCTGAGTAAAGTTGTTAACATAGCAAATCATTCAGTGAACATATGACCTCCACCACTGCACAAATTGGCTTTGGGAGATTTCGGTGTTAATTTTAACCAGTCCAGCAGCACGAATAATTTAATTTGAGAGTTCTTTTTCATTTTGTTATAAAATGTGTATTATAAATAGCCTTGTTAACTTTGAAGTGGTTAAATATCAAGAGACATTCAACAGAAGCACAACTTTCCTGATTTGTATGATATCTCTGAATAAAAATGTCCATCAACAGTATTTTGGCATTTGACATCATCTGGTCAATCTATTTTAATTTACAAAGGTGATTTTCAGTTACTTATTCAAAGAGCTTTGCAAAATACGTGCCCACGGATTTCAGTGACAGGTTCTTCTGGTGGGTTCAGAGAAGTCTTCAAAAGTCAGACAACCTACTGTTTAATGAAAATTGTATTTTTTGTTTCTATATGGAGTTAAACTTGCACCCTTTTAGTGGTTGCTAGGGTAAATGGGAGGGTTGTCGCCTCATAGTTTGTTGGCACTCTAATAAAGTGGATTCTTTCTACAAAAATTGTAAAAAAATTTATAATCACTTGAATGGACTTTAACCTTTGAAGCAGCACTCATAGTTTTAAAAGACTTTTCCTGCCATTTACTGAAGTCTTTACACGGATCTGACCTATTAAGCCAAGCAGGGCAACACAACATATTTATTATGCTTAACCATTTGCATTAAACCTGTTTTATCCGCTCAACTTATTGGGATGCTGAGAGTAAAATTTTCGTACTTTTTAAATGTTTTATCTCAGTAACCAACTTCATACATAGGCACTATGGAGGTCGACTGTTGCTCCATTTACTAGAACCGATATCATTTAATTAGCACGATTTTTTCAAGAAAATACTCCTCCATTTACGTGAAAACAACCCCCGTCAGCCCTCCAATCCATTTCTATTAGACCAGCCATGTTTCTAAACAAGCTGGTATATCCCGCTGAGGTTAATGCTTAGCGACTTGTGTTTCCCAATCGTGGGGCGCTTGTAAACAGCCCTTTTCAGCGGTTTCCTCACTCGACCCCTCTTCTAGCCCTGGGTGGGCCGCGACCTCAATTAATTGCCAATGTAGGTCTCGGCGCTATAATCACAAGACTAGGCGACAAATAAAACCGGATCCGGGAAGTTCGTTACTTTTAACCACCTCGACTAGTCAACCAGGTGTGGATTAACATGTGCCAGCAGAATTTCTAAATTTTGGGTTTTCACCTTTTCAATGCAAAATTAATTATTTTAATTGGCCCGTTAATGTAACATGACAACAAATTTCAATACCATCGTTACTGGTTTCAAAACTGAACTTATAGGTAACTTCATAATCACCATAGGCTAAGTCGACACAGTTAAAAGAATTAATTACAAGGCATATTTTTTTTTATCACTTATTACTCAATTGTAGGGACCCTTAATCTCTTCCGATATGATTTACAGCTTGATCTCATCACTTAGTCGCTTATTAAAGTCAAATTTAAAGTTCTACTAAATCTATTTATTTACTGTAGCTCTGAGGTAATAAGAGTAGTATCGTATTCACAAATTACAGATGACTAAAAATTTTATGGTCACGCAGATATTGCACGCATTACTTCAGTTGCAGAGTCGTGCCTACGGATAGTGCAGTGGTAATGCCTGCGCATTCGCCTATGAAATTTGGCTTAATAGCACCTGCCTGAAAGGCTAAGGTTTGTTAACAAATGTTTGTAAGATGCGCATGAAGCTCAATTAAAGCATGTGCCCAAAACTGCCTTGTATGCTGAGACACCATGATCGCTGATGCCTGTATGGTGGACAAATCATCTGCAATGGCTTAAGCGAATTTTCCAATGAAGGGAGCATAGCAATCGTAATTACTTATTTCAGCTAAATGAGTTCATTTCTGTCAGCAGTCATCGCTTTTGCAGTTTGGTGGAGCTTTGCAGCATTAATCACCGAGTGCATAGTTCATATGAGGGCAGTGAACTAGGCAATACGATTGTCGAAGTAAGGAACCAAGAGAATGAGGGCGCTTTCACCCTGTTACCTGCCACACTTTGATTGGCAAGATTAATAAACCTGTGCCGCACACCAGTAAAATAACCACGTGCTACTGTTAGGATTTGGCCAGCAAAGTAATCGGTGGCCATTATAATTGGTCAAAACAAGAAGACAAAATAGCACATTGGTTTGTACTTCTACCTAATTTGTGGAAGTTTCACTCTAAAACATGTAACTGGAGTATAAAAGGAGGTACCATACGAATAAAAAGGTGATTTTGTGACTGAAATACGCGAAGAGATTATCAGCATAATAAACACTATGGCCAAAAGAAACTGGGCTGGGCAAAAAAATGGCTGGACCAATCCTAGCTACCCAAACCTTCATGTTGATGAAAGAAATTAGGAGATTTGTTGTTCAGGTCATTAATCAAGCATTGTTGGTGGTAAGTGGGATTAAAGAAGCTGGGAGCAGAATACCATTTCCTGATAAAAGAGCATTACTTGATTACTTCATCTTTTTATGGATAAGAAAGGATAAGAAATCAGACACGTTTGCATTTGTGCAGCGCATTCATTACTACGGAATGACTATGTTCCTGGCCGAAAAAGAATGAAGATAAACAGACCTGACATTCTAAGCACGAGGCGTTTATATACCGATGCTACATGAGGGTAATCTGTGGAAGACTTGGGAACACTTCAGGAAACCAATAAAGGAAGTCCAAGAGAACAATAAATTTCCCACTTTTCCATGGGTTATTCGTTCGTACCATCGAAATGGCCGACGTTTAAAAGTAGTTAATTCATTTGCGAAGGGAAAGTAACAACACAGCATTATAAAAATACCCTATATTTGGTGACTGGGGAGTGTGAAGTAGCACAAACCTGTGGTACTTCAGTGTTGGGGTTTGACTAATAGTTCGTACATGTGGGACTAGCGATAAAACTGAAGTGGCAAATGTGGAACACTTGGTATCTAGCAATTTCTTCCAGGCTGCCAAAAAATAACAAATAGTAATTAGAAAATGAATAAATGGGATTAAGAGTGAGAAAATACGCGATATTTTGGATATTAAACTGGGGTAGGTGTTACTGAGTTAATTTCAGTAAACAGTCAAAATTCATCCTTTTGGGTCTTCTACTTCTCATGTCAAAGGACTTGACAATTGATTAGTCATTTGAAAATATGAAAAACCATGCATTTAACAAGACTAGAAGGTCCTCTTGATCATATACATTAGGAAGTAGAAAAATGAGTGATAAAACTTCGAATAAAAAGTACTATATTATGTCTGAACATTCTTTTCATACGGCAGTTTTGTGCTTTTAAGAGGACTTTATACTGGAGGTAGAAGATGTCTTGAGTGTCTGATATAAAATGGGCTTAGTGAGTACCTATTTTATAGATTCAAAAAAATAATTTAGGGGAACATTAAACCAGAAATACCTGAGAGGGAATATCTATTGCCAGCGGAGTTGCCGAGGGGATTTGATCAAAACCACAGCCGATTCATAAAAAAAGTCGAGAGAAGATTCAACTGTTCTTAAGCCATTAATATCAAGTGCATTAATTTTATTGTTTTAAACCCCATTAACCTGTTTGTAGCAGAAATTTTGCGCATACGACGGAGCATGTACGTAGCATGTGTTTGGTGGTGGACATCAAAGAGATGGCTTCATTTTAATGAAGAAATCAACCCTTCCAGAGATCATGATTCTTTGAGAGCCTACACCTTTTGTGCCAACATTAGTTGCTATAGCGTCGTCTTGTATGCCTTAGCGCCAAGTTAGGCACTTTCTGCCACCTCCACTTATATTTTTTGGCGGATGTCCGCGTGCATTGACAAACGCGGGTGTCCAAAAATGGCCATCCATTTTTTTTGTATCACCAACTGTATTACATCTTTTAATGCATAATTAACAAAGGCAGTGCTTCCTTATTCACTTTCTTTACCAACAAGTCAGAGTGATGGTCGTTTTACAACCACCCTGATTTAAAATTTTTGCAACGGTCCTTTTATAAAAGCAGAAAATTGGGTTTTTGACTGCAAAATGACATACATCAAATATAAAAGACAAAGTTTTTTCTAAGACATTTTCAAGAAATTTGGTAGGTGCTACTTGTTGTTTAGGGATAGCCACAAGAAGCTTTGAATTAAGTTTCACTATTTTTTTAGAAGCGAAAATTAGGGGCAAGGTTGATTCATCAAATTGCCCCAGACCATCTCATAATTGTAATTTCCAAAATGAATTCTTTCCAGGAACATCAAATCATTTTAAATTGTGAATATAGTACATTCAGTTGTCTTTTTGACTTCTCCGCAGTGCCCTCACGAATACTGCAACCTTTCAATCCACTGAATATAAGGCTGCTTTGTTCATAAAATATCTCAACACACCATTTATAAACTGACTCGGCTCACAACGAAAGCACATTTACTTAGATAATACAATAACTGTGAAAAATTGTTTTAAAGTGATTGAGAAAAGTTGCTCAAGCATCGTGCTATTTAAGACAAGGGCTCTAATAATAACTTGATCTGAAAGTATAAAGATAATGTAATTCTGCCTCTAAATCCATATCTAAAGGTGGTAAAAAGGAACATTACTTAGACCATTGGCACCACTTTGAGACACACAAAACATATTTGATTTTACCATGCTCTAAGTAGATAGAGGTTCCAATTTGTGTGATTTTATATGCAGCAAATGGAACTACAAACTGTCTACTACCCCGCAACTCCGACGGGCGCACCTCAAGGCGTGCACATGGTGAAAGCCGGCGGCCAATTCGTGCAGCCATCTGGTGGTGGTGGTACCACTCAGCCTGTCTACTATGCCTCAGGAGGTCAGGCACAGCACCACCCACAACAGCAAGTACCAACCATGGCAACAGCTACGCCTTCCACAACATACTATTCACCGCAGCCACAGCAGAACTTCTACATCGCACAGCCAACTCAATACACGTCCTCCGCTGTCCCAAACAGTCCCCAGGTCTACACAGTGGGTGCCTCACCTCAACCACAGTATCAGCAACAGCAATCTCAACCGCAGTATCAAAACGTGCCGCAGAACCAGCCACAATCTCAACAACTGTTCTACTCACCATCGCAGCAATCACCCTCACGTTTGGTCTACGCCAGCTCTGCCCAGGCTCAACCCTCAGCGACTCAGTATCAAGCACAGAGCAGCCAAGTACAATACCAGTCGCCTACCAGCCAGGCTCAGTACTACCCACCCCAACCAGCATCACCCACACGTATGGTTCAGTACGCACCTCAGGCTTCCTATCAGGTACAGCCATCGCAGGCTAAACCTGCCTACAGTAGCCCGCCGCAACAACAAATTCATGTAGCTTCGCTTCAAGTCTCACAGCCACAGGCTCAGCCAGTGATGCACCAACCTCAGCAGACTGTGTACCAGCCCGCACAGGCTCCCTCATTAGCCTCACAGCCGCAGATGATTAGACTAAGCCAATCGTCATCACAACATCAAATGCAGATGCAGCAGCAGCAGATACAACAGCACCAGTACGCGCAGAACGCGGGACAGCCTATCGACCGGACCGCTTATCCGATGGGGGCAGAAGCCAATCAGCAGCCCACGGGATACCATCCAATGGGGAGGGCTGCGCCGGTTACTGTGGCCACGCCCCCGCAGCAGCAGCCGCAACAGTACCAACCACCGCAGCAGAGGAGCCTCCTCCAGTCTGTGGCAGCACAGCAGATCAGGCCCGTACCTCAGTCGTCAACACAGAGACCACCTACGAGTCCTTCGGGCGCTACCCCAAAACTTCGTCAACTTGTACGTCCTTTCACAAACTAGCCTTTTTTGTATCATTTTTATGATCTGCAAGGCTGACCTTTATCCTATTTTAATCAACACGTTTGTTACCGGGGCTGCAGAGGTAAATGAACCACAGTAGGTCATTAGGGTTCTTGTATTTAACTTCCGACTAACCGAAACTGTAAGAAAATGTTATTATCTCAAGTCGGGGGATTACTTTATTGCTCCAATCATAAGCAGTCTGTTTACGGCGCACAATCGCATATAACTGGTTACCACAACCTGATAAGGAGCATGTGTCACATATATGCAACATGCTGACCCTCTGCTAGTTGAACGTACTCGGTCAATTCCGCTACTTCAGTTTGAATGGATGTGGTATCAGTGTACACAGGTATGAATTGGAAATAACTTTTCCCCACCTTCTGCTGATACGATTGCAGCACCATTGGTTAGATTGAGGAGCCTAAGAGGAATAAGAATACAGTGTTAAATTTTGTAGTGCAAACACATTTTGGCTTTCTAAGTGCGATGACATCAAAAGACAGTACAAAAGGAGTACCAAAAAGCTGCTTTGGTGATTTCGTATGAGTGTAAAGTGTGCGTTGAACTCGAGGAGGTTGTTAATTTAGCTTTCAAATTCACCTCCTCCTGACTTCCATTGCGGCGATGTCCTGCACCAGGACAACAAGACTGCCTCAGCAAGCATATGACAATCATTAAATTACAAAGAGCTCAAACAAAATTCGAGGGTAGTAGTTGGTTTAACGCACATCTTGTTCATCATGGCGCTTGTTTGTAATTAATAAAGTCCTATTTTTTGTCGTATTTTGACCAAGATATGACCATACGATCATGGTCAAAATCGTGGCCACATGAATATGAAATTGCGCGCCAAAGAAGTTGAAATTAAATTGAGTCGGCAATGGCGCGGGTACAGCAGATGATTGAACCAAGAATTTTTGCCAAATTACAAAGTGAGTTTTGTAAAATCGGGTAATTATAAGGACTCCTTGTTATGACTACGGAGTTCTGATTGTAGTAGATGATTTACTGGAAAAAAATGTTGTGGAACGTTGCTTCTATCAAAACTTAGGTAAACAAGATCGTTTAAATCGGTGTCAAGTACACTTCGCGGAGGTGAATTTCATGCATTTGAGAATAAACTGGTATTATTGTGAATGAGGGATAGCTTCCTGTCATAAAACACCAATTCTTTAGTCCTATTTTGCGTAGGAGACTCTTATTAATTACACGAAAATGATGCTTTGATATGACTTATGGAATGTCGTCTAAGTTGCCAAAGGCTTTAAATGCTTCCTATTACTGCGTTATTATCCACATAATTTGATTGAGCTCAGGATTGGCGATATAATCACCCGGACAGTCTTGATTTTCCGTGCAACATTACTGTAACCATTTTTTAGACAAGCTAATAGTGCTGGAAGAAAAACAACTCAACAAATTCGCTACAATTCATGGCAATAATTGAAATGAGCACAACACTATAAGAAGGTAGCAGTATTTGTTAGTCGAAGATAAAGTATCGAGAGGACGGCATTGCTTAAACTGTGCCAACTGTACTACATTTGCAAAAAACCTCCACTTTGTGCTGTTTCAGCAGAAGTGTAAAAGCATCACTCCCTCGGTTGTTTTGGCGTAATTATTTTTCCCAGCTGAGGAGAGGACTAAAATACACTTGGCATTTACACTTCTAGTCAAAACTGGCGGACAGATGAGCGGCACTTAGCGCAACCGCTTCCGCCACCATCTGATTAGCTTGCTTGCAATAACCTGACAAGGCATGAAACCGCATAGCCTAGGCAGGAACCCTCCCCACAAATTGCGATTATTTATGATGCATACTGATCGTGTGCCTCGGTGCAGAGACTGAATTAACGATTCTTAGGCATAGTGCGTGGTCGTGGTGGAGAATGCAAAGGTGTGCCACATTTTCTCTTCTTTGATTTTTGCGAAATGTGAAAACAAAGTGGACTTGAAAGGTTATGGATTATTTAAAACAAATTTTTTAGAATAAGATACCATGAAATAACAATTTAAAATATGTTTGTTTTGATGGTATTTTGGAAGGCATCATCAAATCACGATAAGGATGTCGACATGCATCAATATGGATTGCAAGAAAGCAGTCGCATAAGTGCAAAGAAATGGCATTTCTAGAAACTTGCAAAATTGCTTTCACCATCACCTTAAACACAGTGCGCGTTCTAGGCGCAACGGTGCTTGATGTGTGTGGCCATGACATTTCTATGATAATGTGTTTGATGAATTCCGGCCACGGGTCATGCAATTTAACACCAACTGTTCGTGCTGTCCTTTGGTAGGTAGCACAGATGGCTGCGTGTCTCTGCAGGGTCCAGCCATGAATTAAAAAGAATTTCAGTACTATTTTTAGGTGTAGAATCATAAAACTAGTTATGATCTTGAGCTATTATTTATGCCTTTGTGCAAAGCTTACGTAGGAATTCGAAGTCCTCTGCCACTTAACGCTGCTGGTTACGGCCAAATAGCCTTTGGCATAGTGGCCAAGTAGCTAAAAGCAACATTGTGAAAACCTAGTGCCTCTGATGATCAACTAGCACTTACCCTACCAACACAAAAACAACATAAACAGAACAATCGCGTCAAAACAGAAACAAAAATATGGCAAATTTCCCTTTCCACTTTGCCCTAAGCGGATGTTTATGCCACCTATTGTCCACCGCGAAAAAGAATGCCCCTAAAAGAACCGATGGTTGCCACTGACTACTACAAGTTGATGAATCGTTGATTTGGATATATGCGACGGACGGAGAATTCCTTGTGGATTTTATTGGAGGACGTTTTGATAGATTGCCCATGAAAATAAATAAAATTAGGTCACTTGAAAAAAGACTTCGCCAATTCCCACTGATACTTGTTTGCTTTACTACCTTATGGTAATAAATTCCCATTTCAGTGTACTGTATCCCTTAAGTGCTGTAAAAAGGTCACTGGGGATTCTGTGGTCAGTGGACCGCTGAACAAAAAACTCCACTTACATATTACGCCTTTTTTCTAATCGAAACAAAGATCATATGGTTTCGCTCTATTTGAGTTAAACACCTTTACTTAATTTTAGTGTATCCCACCAGGTTTCTAAATTGTTCATTGAATTAAATTTATGGTTTACTTTATAACTACTACCTTACTTCCTATCACCCCAACTCCTTCTCTGTCCCAATGCGATGATAGGCACAAATCCATATGCCTTATTTTTTGTGTCGACACATTCTGCATAAGTCCTCGCTTAATGTTGCTTTAATACAATTTCTATGAGAATTTTTCGAAAAGTTAACAGCTGGGAATGTAATGATTGAACATCCACCTTCCGAAAGCGTAAGAACTTATTATTCCAAGGCCTGGGCAAGATTCCCCATTCCGCTGGACCAATAAAATACCAAAGGTAGTGGCCTAAGATTATGTTTCACCGTGTGTAAAAGGTGAGGACACGATCATGACCTGGTCACTGCCCTCAGCCCCGTTGTCTTGCGTACGTGTCATTTAGGGCTGGGAGAAAGTATCACGAGTGTTAACAAGCAAGTATCCTACCTCGAGTGACAGAATGGGTTAGATCATTAGGAATGAATAGTTCAACTTTCGTTGGTCTCAGGTTCGGTTCCTTCGAAGAATGAGGCTTTGGGCACCTCCTCTTTAGAAATTATGCAGGAGGGACATCTAACTAGAAGTAAACTGATAAAGACGAAATGATAGGGGTGAGGCACATCCCTCTCAAACTATGCATTAGTTGGGAACAAGATTTGACATGGCTATAACTTAGGCAATGTTAGGCCAATTGAAAATGCATAACACCTAAATATGTAGGTTCGTTATACTGTAAAAAATCCGTGATTAGGTATCTGAAAGCATTACCTCCAAACTATAACGGCTTCTTTGCTCCCGGTTTGGCATAGGTAAGTTATTTTTAGGACTGTATAACCATTCAAGTGATAATAGGTCCCCTTAACATTAAATTTTCTTGCAGTTAGTGGCTGGTTATAAAAGTGGGCATTGCCTGTTCAAGCTACCGGAAAGATCAAAGAATCGGGTAAGCGAGGCATGCCAATGCCACAGCAGTAAGTAACTTCCGTAAAACCTATTCATTTACTACTTACGATACTAACAAACGAAGGATGTCCTTTGATAGAAGAACAGGTACTCCAGTCTTACGATTGTGTATACTGAGAACTGGAGGGAATGGCGAATCCTTGAATTTGGTTTTAATTGACTGGAGACACCTTTGGTGGACACTGACTGGGGTGCACATTTATTGGTACAACTAACCGAATGTGTGATGCAGAAAGACATTTGACATCCAAAAGTGAAAAAAGGTTGACATTTCATAAATGGAAGGGCGAATGGTGTACCATTCAACTGTCAGTGGCGTCAGTAGGGAATGCTTGACGAACTTTGCAAACCAGGAATTGAATGTTTTCAATTACCCTCAGCACTCGGTGCCATTTTGCATACTTACATCTTTGTGGCTGCCCATCAATTGTGAGTCGAATAGGCCACGGGAATAGCCTATTTCTAAGGATTTTTTGAAAAATTAACGTGATTTTGTGACAAACAAACTGCCAACGATACAGACGTTTGGACTGAATTGCTGTAAATGTGGATATACAGCTTTATCACTACGGCCAAAAAGAGGAAAGGCAATGACAACAAAGGAGGAGGGCTTACATCTTAGAAGATTAGATTTACATTAAAAATATGCAAAACTTAAATATCATATTAGTGCATTTTTATTAGTTTTCGCCTAGATACACTTCAAGATTAAAGTGATAAGCTAAAACTGGATAAACACTTCGGCTCTTTGAAACTGTGAGTCGAAGCTCTCACAATCTCGTTCCTTATAGCATCCAAGTTATCCAGTTATCATAAACACGAGGAAGGACCGGGCGCTTAGTACCACCAAGAGAGCTCTCTAACATCACCCTGAGGAGTGAATTGTAAGATTTCCGAAAGGCTTTTGTAGTCCGGGCCGACGTCATTCAGCACCATTAAGTTGTGCAAAAATGCACCAACCTTACTTACTGCTATTTTTAATTCAGAGAACTTCTAGAAAGTCTGAAAACTTGTAATTACCTTTGGAATATACTAATGGTATTATATGACTACGCACCGATAAAGTCGGGCATTAATTCACTTCTCTTTTTGACTAATGCACCCGCATTTCCTTTATTACTTTATTAATCTAATGGCATACGAGTCCAGCGAGTAGTTTTTCTTTCAATGCACCACCCATAGTAACGCCTAGCTCTTTCCTAAAGACGTCACAGGGCGTTACTGACATTCAGAAGGACTGAGAGACTGGTGATAGAACTCCAAGCCGTCAGATTGGGAACCAAATTATAGAGAACCAGGAACTATCGATGCATTCATATGTACAAATAAAACAGCACTCCTCTGCAGTACTATCCCCAGTGGTAGATGAACCCCGGTTATCCGTTTCCACACGTCCACCTCACACTTATTTAATGTGGCTAAAGTGGGTAATGCTCACGATACATTGATTGTAGCAACCGCGCAGGAGCATGGATCGAGGGGACGCGGAGGGACCTCCACAGTTTATTCAGCACCCTGTGCCCCAGGCAACGGTGAACGAGGGCGATAGCATTACCCTCAAGGCCATCGTTAAACCTGCCGGAGACCCCACGCTCGAGGTTCAGTGGCTCAAAAACGGCGTCGTCCTCTCCGCCTGTGAGTCCCTTACCACATCACTGTTCTATTTTGCCTTCTAAATGAATAATTCTCAAATAAAAAATCTGTGCCTATACAGCACACATTAAGGGTGATTGGTGGTGTATTTGAGGAGTGGAGGCAAGCAGAAACGAGAATGATTGCATGTGTGCACATTTAAAATATAGGGCTGCTCCCGGAAAATGTGAAACATCTCGGACTGGTCTGCGGAGCAGCTGCCGTTTTGGCAGCTCTCTATGCCTGTAAAATAAGGGAGCAGTATGGCTTCATTTTGCACGCGGCACAAGTTTTCGGACTCTGCAATTAATTTTACTAGGTAATCTTTTGGAAATAATTAATGGGCTAATATTAAAAAAAAACCACCTGAAACAAATTGTTTCATCACTTTCTGAAAAGTAAGAGCTTGCGGATTTTTAAAGACTGAAAGAGTAAAGGAATTCTCTTACAGAAGTAAATGAAAACTACTTTAATTTACTGGAAGGGAATATTCCGTCGAGCTAGGATTTTCGCGGTTTGTCGGCTAACAAAGAACCAGCAATTTGAAAATAAGCTACACCATCTTTCCATCTCGTCCACTAAAATTGCTAAATTGTAAAGATTTGCAAAGCATTACATTTGTATACGCCTTGAAAAGTTCCTTTGGAGAGTGAAATAAAGTTGTGTGGAGAATGTGCTGCTGAATAGATTAAGAGCACTCATGGAATTGTTTTTGAAAGGATTGCAGAAAGGCTCTTTCAGTCAAGAGTTTAGGTGATGGGCATAGTAGATAGTAAATAAGTAAATGAGCGCGGAATTAAACGCGTTTGCTGATATTACTCATTTCGATATCTTTTTAAGTAAATTAATATATTTCATTGGACTAGCATAGAGGCTCCAAAAGACCTTCAGACATCTTTTGACTCGCGTATATTTAAAAGCGAACTGATTAAAACAAAGGAGAACTTATCTTTAAATATTTACCCATATTTCGTGCATAAGAATACTTTGAGGTGGTGCTAATTACTCGTAGATGCAGTTTTCGTGTATTTTTAGCAATCACTTTCACTTCAAGGGCTGCCACCTCACCAGCCAGAAAGGGTTACATGATATGCTTTTTTTTCTCCCGCCTTCGACACGCAATGCAAAGTCAGGAAGCTCCTTGAATACTCCAAGTACAACTTCCAAGGCAATCACGTCCATCTCTTTATTTAAATTGAAGGTCTTGAGAGGGTTTTGATAGGGTGCCAACTCTTAAAATGGAGACAATTTAAGTCACCAGTACCAACGTTAAGCAACACGTACTGTACGGCAAAGTGGTAAGAGCGTTATGGTTGATGAATTCTATGGACAGATAAGGCAGTATTACAACACTTTTCAAATAACAGATGCTTCAATTTACTAAAATTAGTAAAGATTTATTGGGAATTGAGGGAGGTGCAAAAGAGGTCCATTGCTTACTTTTAATCTCGTTTATCAAAGCAGCCACACAATTTAATGGCCCATTTCGCCCTACTGCCACGTTGGATCTTTTGGCCAGCATGTGACCTAGTGGGAAAAACAGATTCTGTTGTTGTTCAGAAATGGACATAAAAATGCTTTTCAAAGCAGAAAACATCAGGAGGAGCTGTCAGTTTGGCAAGCAGAAACAATGCACAGCGAATAAGGTGGTGCGAGAGGCGACAAAGTCAACTGAACCTCGAGGGAAACACGCATCTTTAATGGATACCAAACTTTTGAGGCATGGATTTCACAGCGGTTGCAAATAAAAAAGGAATGTTTCTTTCAGGTTTTTAGATAAATGACTATCTTCCATCTTTTGCCTAGTCTATTTGATTTGTAACACATATATCAAACCAAACAGAGTGAATATTAATTTAGGACAGAGACACCCTTTTCAAGTAATAGCACTGAAGTTGCCTGTAAAGAACTTGGTAGGCGTCAGATCCTTGGAATGGTAGACTGACCAAAATGCTTTCGACACAAGCAGTTGAAACAGAGATTTCTGTCATCAGTGAAATTGCGAGGCAGTAAACATCTATAATTTAAGCAAAAGCTCAAACTAACTAACCGTTTAACTAGTCAACCGATGAAAGCATCCACTGACACTTAATGTGTGGTTTTCTGATCTCAGCATCACGTCATAATGCGGTTCTGGATCGTGGCTACGCGGAATTCCAATTCCTCTACACCAACACCACCGACTCTGGGGAGTACGTCTGCGTCGCCAAGACCGCCAACGGCTCTGCCCAATCAACCAGTTGCAGTCTCACGTAAGTCCCTCGCCACACCACCGCTTAGTTAATGGGCTTGTGAAACAGGTACAATATGGGTGCAAAAAATAGGTGTTATTTTTCCTCGGTTTGTAGATAGCCAACCTCCCAGGAATGCCTGGTCCCTAAAAACTTGTTAACCTCCGCAGCATTCCACCTTTTATTAGCCTCAATCGTTTAACTAAAATATGCTGGTGATTCTTCCTTAAAGCCCTAACTGGCAGCACAAGATCTTCAAATGGACAAGAATAGTAGCTAATGCCACCAGGGTACTGCTTGTACCCAAAGGCCAGTAGATGGTTCACTTCTTCGGATACAGTGTGCATAGAACATACCGTAAACTAGACAATCTTAGTGTTTGCTGTCAAAAGTAGGGATAATAATAAACTATGATAAAATAGTAAGGGTTTGTAGACTACCCTGGTTTCTGCATTTTGAAGGTGGCTTAAATGCACAAATTTACATTACGAATCAAACTGTTAGGCATTGACGAGTAAGCCAAATTCTAGTTCATTGTAGGAAACAATTTAAGGCTCTGCTCTTCAAAATCTTTTTTTTCATTAAAGTGGCGGTCGTAGAGTTTATTCTGATATCTCAAACCAATGCTATAGTCCTCTTCCTTTATTTTCACACGTTAAAGGGAATTAAGAGAAACTGGGATAGTATGAGAACCGAAGGGTAGTCATATCCCAAGATATGGGCGGCATGCAAAAAAGACATGCAACCATGAATTTATTAATTAAAATAATTATTTTCCCCACATTTAAGCCATGTAGCGGAGTGAATGCCTAATTTAATAAGTAGTAATGAATAGGACCTTCGCCTAATGCCCATCGCATTCCCATTGGTTAAATATAATAGCCCTGACACGAAAATCGAGGGTGTTACTTCTAATTCCCTCATCGCGTGTAGGATTGTGCCAGAGGACAGTGTGGTGACAGACTCGCAGCTGCCCGATGAGTCGATGATCATGAATCTAGCGGCCGTGGAGAACCAATTAGCCATGAACGGGACGCCCAGGCGTGAGGAGGAGGTAAAGTTCACCTCGCCCCCTCAATTCCTTCGCCCACTACTACCGCAAATTGGCCTGAAGGAGAATGAACGCGCCAAGTTTGAGACTTTCGTTCAGCCCGCCAACGATCCCAGTCTCATTGTTGACTGGTTCAAGGATGGAGAACCTCTCAAAACTGGTATGACTCAGTTAGCATTATTCTTTGTCAGTTGTTTTTAGTCGACAACATTTGAGTTATTCCTGAGGACGTTACAAAGGATAACATGGTGACTGAGAGACAAGAAGTATAGATGGCCTGAAAAAGCAGACTGGATCAGTCACAGTTGATGGAATTCCTTTGCCGAAATCAGTCGATAAATTTACTTTCCAGCTAAATCCACTATTCTTAACAGCATTTAAAAGTTTCTTTTATAAATTATATATCATATTATTCTGTAACAGTTCCACTTCCTTTTATTTTGTTATAAATTTCCTAAGACGTGATGTGCATTGGAACAGCTTTTAATGGTGATCATGCAACTTGATCACTGGTTTTGAACAACAGATCTGCATCCGCATCAAAGTTCCTGTTCTAAGAAGTTGGGCCTTCTTAAAATCCTTCTGAACTGGGGTTCATTCGTTACAAAAGAGGAGGGTGAAAGACGCTCTGACAGGCGAATCACCTACTTCGACTTTAACCAATCGCTGAATTCCTTTTGATTTTGTCACTTGACCGCGAAACAGAGTCGGATTTTACGATCATTTTGTAAAAGGTATAGTGTGCCCAAATTATAGATAAAATGCTTGGCCTTACACCTTTGACGTGACACCTCTCACTTTGCTGTTTGTCACCTTTTTGTCGACTGTGAAGTCATAAGTCTCCGTTCAATAACCAAAAAATTGATGACACTCTAACTTCTCGGAATTCCCAGTAGATATAACGCTTTGAAGATACCGTAAGGATTTGAACGGCAGTGCCCCACCAGAATCAGGATGCTTTTTGAGAGATTAAATATTTTTTGAGGCAAACAAATGAATCATAAAAAGTTTGTCTGTCGCCTGTCCTAACTAGCATTTCAGACATGAACGAAACTGAGTGAAGGCTGTATTTGCAAGCGAACTTGTAAGAGGACGAGGATTTGAGAAGGATGAGTTCTCATACCCTGCACGAAACGTGCTGTACTTTGTAGTTCTAGTTCTCCCACAAAAGACAGGCTATTGCAACCACAATTGCTAGTCTTCTTGGCCCGACGATAAAAGCCAAAGCACGCTGAAACCACTTTTTCAAGCATGTTACGTTAGAGACCTAATTTTAGATTGGTGGCATATGCTTTGATCAAGGGAGGCCAATTCCTACTTTTTATTCACGCCGTTGGTTGGATTATAGCTGTGTAATACACACAAATAAAAACTCTCCAGTGGGCGCATTCCCAATTGCTAATATCTATTCAGGAACTAATGAACCCATAGAATTATTCAGGTCACAGCTCAAGATTAGATTGTAGTTCATAAAGATGCAGATGTACTACATTAAAACCTCGACAATAGTTGCACGCGACCCCAATCCGACCATCCTTTGATCCGATCATATACCTTCTACGCCATACAATCTCTGCATAGCTTGATTTCTGGAGCTACATGGGATTGCGTTTATGACGCACCTGGTGAGGAGCTGAACTGCTCAACCTCTTCCATGTTTGCGTTCAGTGAGACTCCTTCCACGAAGTAGGTAATCATGATATCGTGTTTTAGGTTGTCGGTTTACCGAGACAATGGATCGCGGCTACGTGATTTTGGACATTCACTACACCTATCCCGAAGACAGTGGACAGTATCATTGTGTAGCAAAGAACAATGCTGGCTCGACGCCTAGCAACGTTGTTGAATTGAAGTAAGATTACTTCTGTTATTTAAAGCCAAATAACCTGTTACTTTATGTTCTCCAAACAAATCTCAGGAATGGAAGAGGGCACAACAAAAGTAGTGCCAGGTTCTGCTTACTCTTTCAAAGAAAGTAACAAATTTTTCTCTATTTAGCTGTAAGGGTGGCATCGGCATCGTGACGGACTCAGTTCTCTCGGCTGAATCTGTACACTACCTTCAAAGCCTCGACGCTCTCGAGATTTCAACATCGTGAGTTGGGAAAAGGATCCCAGTAGATAGCCCTTTCCTATCATAACTAATACAGATTTCAGCGAATCTTGATTCAACCATGGAAGCTTTTTTAAATAAAAGGGGGGAAAAGTAGAATACATTTTAAATAAAAGATTCCATCCATAAGTAATTTGCGAAGATGTTTACAATACTTAATACTCGGTGGAAATAGTCAAGGCGTCATCAAAAACTACTGTCTGTTTTGCATTTTTGGGTCACCGATTCATAAAGTAAAACACGGATTTGGTAGTATTTTAGTAGGCAATTGCAAAAGAGTCTTAGGTTGGGGAGAATAAGCAGAAACTGACACCTTTTCGTACGTGCATGGGTAATATTTCAGCCATACAATTACGAATTTGAGACTAGTTTTAGTCTTGATAGCTTATAAGTTGACTATTCTTCCACATTTTGCCTGCCCAGATCCGTTCTTTGTTTGATTAAGTGGGTTATTTTTAAGATCTTCTCACCCAAAATGGTCATATATTAAAAAATTATTAGCTTTACCATCAGGAGCCACGAAGCCTTTCGCAGTTGAGATTTCAAAAAACACCGGTATGAAGATGAAGTAGTTTTAAAGGGTGCAGGACACAATAAGTGCTAAAATAAACCTGAACCATCTTTTTTGCAAACTACATGTGCCGGAGATAGCTACTGCTGAAGCAATAAAACTGTCCTTAAAAGGCAAATGGTGAGTCATCCAAGTCAAGCGAGGTTATGACATCCCCTACTCGTGCGTCGACGACCTCTACCCTGCGTCACCCCCTCATTTGTCACAGTGATCGCATGATTACATTGCTGTTGCCCTGTCGTAAGTATACACACATCACAGGCAGTGGGGTCAGTTAGCTAAGCGTTCTAGCCTTTCCCAACGTCTGATGATGTGGCCGTAAATGTCAATGGAGCATCGGTTGACTACAGCTAGTCAGTTCTTTACGGCGGTTAGGAACGCTTCATTTTCAATCCTGAAATTTGTTTTTATGGCATTCCTATGAAACCGCATCACTCAGATGAATGACTACCACAACCGTTTACTAACCCTATACCTAGAAATTTAATTCTATTGGTTTCCAATCAGTTCCACTTAGTTATCCATCGTGACCATGGATATAGCGCTATTTTATTTCATATACTTGGTGGCCAAATGAAATAGCATCCTTAAAACTAAAGTGCGTAATGATTAATTTACACTAAGGCGATCAGTTTATATTGAAAATGTTTTATTTACTGGACAGATAGCAAGGTACATGATCCTCTTATGAAGAGCCTTCCGCATTGTGGGAACTGCCCATCTTGGACCACTTCGTTAAATCACTAAAAAATGGGCAGATTCAGTACTAATTCCTGCCACAAATCCACCTGCTTTTGTCGCCTTGAATGAACTAATTATCAACCTCAACAGTCCAACAGGAACTGTTTTATGTGCAAATACTTTAAAGTTTTCACCAAAAAGGATCTTTGCGCGCGTTGAATTTAAACGAGGTGGGCAAAGAACCCCAAAAAGTGAAAAAGGCAATGCCCTTTAAAGTATCAATTTAAAAAGATACATGAGGGAAGGGAAGAATTCATTGATCCCAATCCTGCTTTTACTTGAGGTTTACGCAGAGGGAAAGGAAAACGTGTAATAGTAGTTTCGTAGAAATGGTCACGTGTTTAGCATTCACACAGAATTGCATGAAATTTGCGTACATTTGTTCTCACATCTACCCAAACAATTCTTAGCCTTAAAATCCACAGAATTTTAATAAAATTTTGAGAAGTGGATCTTTAGATTTATCCACACTAGACTGGCTCATCTTTGACACCAATCAGTATCATTATTCAGGACAGCAATTAGGTTCTCCCTTTGCTACCATCAAAGCACAAGGCGAAAAGTCACAGGGTTACTAAAAATTTCTAATGTGCAGTGGCTAATCAGGGCGACACTCATTTACTATGCCTCGACTGGTTAAATTTTGCGCAGCTGAGACGACAGAGGTGGACAAGGCGGTTTTAAAAGAGCCACTTTATACTTTTTTGTTTTTACAATGTGGTGGGATGATCACAATCAAAGCACTGAGGTAGTTATGGCGCGCCCATAAACATTTCCAGTCAAAATGCAATTTAAATTAGTTTTGCTTGGAGAAGTCGGATATCTCGTACGCAGCCTATTTTATCAACTCATGGAGTCTCCTACCCAGTTTGAAACATTGCTCTAATTGTAGGTATTTAAGTGAATGAACATCACAAATTAGCTTAGTTGCTCCATTATCTTTAAAAGTAGTTTAAACTAACTGATCAGATTAGTTAGGTCATAATGATGAAGCGTTGGAAACTTCTCACCCTAATGTTGCGCTCAGTGACCAATCAGCGAGGCGGCTCTGCCGATTGTGCATTGTAGGCAAGACCAACGCTACACAGAGGCCGAGCAGCACCCAGAACCGCCGAGCTTTGAATTGGAGCCAAAGAACACTACTGCCATCGAGGGCTCTCCAGTGCGTCTCCTCGTCAAGGCTGGTGGGTACCCACATCCTCGTGTCCAGTGGCTCATCAATGGCGACGTACTGCCCACTGTAAGCCTGCCTACACTCGTTTTATACGAACTGTTAACGGCTTTTCTCAGTTAATAAACACTAGTCTGAATTCACTATTTTGGAGGTTAGTCACTCGAGGGATTTGCCAGTGAAATAAGTTCGATCTCATTCCGTGGCTTCACTCGTCGTTCTTTTGGATAGGAAAATGCTTTTGTGTTGTGGAGCATTTCCCACCAACCTTTTCTTAAGTCCACGCAACTTACCTCTTCTTTTTGTTTTTTATCGGATAGGGCATTTGTGACACTGCGTTTTTTATTCCTCGTTTCGGCGTTTGGAATAAGCGATGGAGGGAACACCGCTTGCAGCTTCTATAGGTTTGAGATTGATACAAAAAGAAAACCTCCTAAATTTTTTTGCATCTAAAAGGAGATATGAGAGTAAAGTTTTTTATTTTTGTGCTTTGACAATACTGGACCGACTTTTCCTCTATGGCAAAAAAAGAAGCTAATTTCATGAGTTCCGATGGGCCTGTTTGCAAATATTTCTTTAGGCTAACTCCGGTGTTCCGCTAACATCAGCAAGTGTTTTTATGAAAAAATTTTCCATCCACCACCGATGGGAATGTTGATAAATTGTTCAATATCCTCCCGTAAGTAATCTCACCTTTTTATCTCACGAACTTTGTGGACAAAAAATGTCCCTCTAAGGAGCAGGAATCCGTCAAACGGGTACACCTGATAATGCCTTTTCTCGGTAGATAATTTCCCTCGGTCCATGTGTGGAAAAGTCATGTGGAAGGTGTACCTGACCCATTAAAAAGGGAGGATCGACTTCAAACCCATAAATCCAACAATAACTAATGCCGAAAACAGTTTCTTCTCAAAAGATTTTCACTTAAAGATAAAAAGTGTGCCACTGGAAGTGCTTAGTAAGTGATGGATACAAGAGGTAGACTGAAAAAGTTTTTATTCATTTTAATCTTATGATAGGAAGTGACGAAATTAATTCCACTATTTTGAATTTCCCGCCAACATAGGACTTTTGAAATGACGAGTTCGGATGCAGATTTAGTTACTAATGGCTGTGTCCACAATTTGACAAGATTTGGATGTAATCCCCCATTTACAACCAAAGCAGGTCAAGTTGACACTTACCAGCTCATTTCTCATTCTGACTGCTAACGACAAGCCCAACGGGTTTTTTGTGTAAACATTCATGCAATGGAAGCATTGTTTCCTCACACAGGGGAAACAGCTCTAAGAGCAGAAAAGTAGGTTGATATAGAATGGCCGTGAGAAGGAAGTGGGGTGCAGTTGATTACACACAGCACCTTCGGTTATCTTTGATCGTGGCGTTCCATAAATGGAATAGAGTGGGTGAGGCAATTAAAGCAAAAACAAAGCATCTTTTTTGGTGTTTTTGTGCGCTGATTCATGCAGACAGTTGCATCAAAATCGTCGTTTGGTAACGCCTTAATCTAACATGTTTGCCACTTGAGCTAATTGTCTGATCCATTGTTGGTCATACAGACCCATTCACTAAGCATGAATGATTTCTTATGAAGTTCCCACACTGTTAAAATAAAATATCTTGTTCGTGACTCCGCCTCCAGATGCTAATAAATAATAGCACCGAAACCGTTGCTAAACATAACACATTTGCGCAGTTTGCAATATCTGTGAGAGGCTTGCATCTGATGAATAGTTGCTGAAATCAAATACCATTTCCAGTATAATTTAAAATCACTGCCAGGGGTTAGAACAATGTTTTTTAGTGCCATTTTGATAGACTTGATCAACGCCTCTTCCACGAGAGACGCAGAGGCAAAAAGTCAGCTCACATGTTCTGTTGTTCCTTCATCAGACTAACAGCACCATAGCCTGTCGGTTGATTTTAAACTCAACTGATTTTTTGTGCACGGTTTATTGTAACGATTTATCACAAACGCCCCATGTCTGGAACGCCACACTCATGTGATGCTGGAGGCGCGTATACTAATCTCTGAACTAAGAGAAATTCTCTTTGCTCCACCATACTTCTTTGCGTTGACAGAGCGGTGGTGGTGGCGCATGGCGCATCTACAATGACGGTGGCATCAGCTGCCTGGAGTTTAATCGTTGCGGACCGCCTGGAGAGTACACAGTGACTGCAGTGGCGAAGAACAACTTGGGCGAGGCCGCATCCGAGTGCTCTCTCGTCATCGATCCACAACCCGACTACCGACCCGACCTCAAACACGTCGCGCCTGGTCAGTCACCTCCCCTTTCCACCCAAAATGGATACTTTTCTCCTGTCAAACTAGCCCGAGTCATCCCACAAAGTGAAGGAAACGTAGAGTACCTTTCACTGTTAACTTATGGAAGGGCTGGGAGACTAGTAGTGTTAGGGATGGTAGAGAGAGCACTCTGTCCAATTCGAGGGCTCCTTGTGGTGGTGAAACGATTTTATGCCACAACACGAGTGTAGCCAGCCTACCTGTAATTGAAAATCTTTGAGATTTCGACGGACTCATCTCCTAAACCGTCTCGGTAAAATGCATTTGTTGAAGTTCATTTTCTTAGTATTGGTCATGACTGGGCATCATAAAGTGGCTCCTCGGCGCCACACTCTGCTGTCATTTCTCCTCTTCGCCTCTCTATCACTTTACCGTTACTAAACTGAAGTCGTCTTAGGCTTCTTTCTACCCCAGGGGACATCCAAACTTCTGCTAGTACCAATGATTCGGCAAAGAAAGAGGCCTTGAAGGTAAAAACTAGAAAAGGGGGAGCTTCATAATTCATTCATTAAATAGAATTACTTAAATTTTGATAATAAAAATTTATCAAAACGTGGTGAAGCCACTTCCTCAGTTTTGAATAATTGTTGCCTCTCCTCCTTTTTCCACTCAGAAAATCCATTCAGACGCATGGCGAACCTTAAACGCGTGGAACGCAGTGAGGAGTTGAGGAATGCCTTCGAGAAAACCAAACCGAAGGTTCTTGAACTGCGCAAACTAGAACGACGTGAGTTCACCTGGGCTTCCTGATTTGAGGCCTTAATCAGACTGCCTTTTCGTCGAAATCTTCCCCAAAGGGAAGACTCTTCGTGAAAGCATGATTGATTTAATAAAATCCAGGGCACATACCAGAGAGGATAAAGTTTCCGGAATTAAAGGGAGAAATTGAGTTGTTATTTGTTTCGGTAAAGGGCTGCAATTATGACTATTGAGTAGTTGGAAAAATGTCTTGTAAAAGCTGTAACAGGTAGTACAATTATTGTCATGTTTTGCAAAGCGTACACTTGAATTTCAAGACAATTTTAAATGGAAAAGCAATGCGCACTTAAGGACATCTTTTGATCTCCTCTAAAGAAAAGGTAAATAGCGTCTGCAGCATTTGGTTAGCTCCCGCAATGACGGGTTGCATGAATGATGATTGTGGTGATTTCCTCGTAAAGGTCTCTAAATCTCCTCTGTGTAGTAGAAGATCAAATACTGTTTGACAGATGGTAGTAGTAAATTATGCGGCACCGTTTTTATCTCCTTTATAAGGAAATAGCCAAACGGAGGGCCTGAACGACACGGAACTGATGTACACTCAGGTGCAAGCATCGCTGCGCTCGAACCGTCGCTCGCTCCAAGGCGACCCGATGCGAGCTAGCCAGCCGGCCTCGGCTCCAGCCCCGGTACCGCCACGGCCACAGCCACAGGTGCAATATCAGCAACAGGCACCGACACCGAAACCACGACCACCACCGCAGCCGCAGCAGCCACCAATGCAACCACTACAGCAGACTATGGTTCAGGTAGGTAATATTACTGCTACTTTCGTGGTACTCCAAATAGACCAAATTAAGGATCGGACAGGGCTTGGTAAGTAGGAGTGCTCAATAAGTTAATGGATTGCGGTAGAGTTTCGATTTGTTCCTCTGATAATAAAAGCTATTTAGACGACGTGGAAAGCAGCGATTAAGAAGAACCCCATCGGCTACAGGAAAAGATACGGTCACAACCACTACAAATACAAATGCAACACGAGACAGTAGTTCAGTCGCAAGTACAAGAAATCCAATTGATGTTGCAACACCTGGTACAAAAGAACCTAATATCGCAGAAGCTTCTCCCTATTTGCGCATTTCTCTCGGCCTCCCCTACTCCCTGCTTTTTATGTCAGAGGGTAATTTGGCCTTAGCTAGATTAAGGGGTCAATTAATTAAAGAGCCAAAAATAAGTATGGTAAAAGCCCATTCCAAGATTTAGCATTTAGGCGCACAAAAAATTCAGGCTGTTTAATAAATTCAGCTTTGCATACCATTAAGGAATCTTAGTTAATTTTCTTCGTAAAAATATTCTTAATATCAACTTGAATAACTGTTTCAATTCCGACTGAACTGAACCAGTTGTGCGTGCATGGTCTGGCATAAGCATGAAATCTTCTTGCTTCTACAAGGCACTCGAATTTTCTTTTTGCTAAAAGCAACCGCCAGCACCACAGACGCATGCACAAGCACCAACACCGCCACCGCCGCCGCAACAGCAACAAGCACCAGCGGCTCCTGAACCTGTGAAGCCGCAATACGGGCTCGGGGTAAGGCTTGTTGGATGATATGAAATTCATCTATACCCTCGGTACACAGGAAGTACGACTACTGAAATTGGTCTGCAGCCACTTCCTGAAGCATGCTTTCAGCTAAGCAAGTAAATGTAGTGAAGGAATCCACAAGAAATCCTGGATATCGATGATACCATAGCAATGATTTCATATAGAAGGAGATTCAAAGGCACAGTGGCCGAGAAACACAGATTTAATAGTCTTTTGTATCCCATAGAATGCGGAGGTCGTTCAGCCAAACGGGCAATACAGCGTGACGGAGACAAGCGCTGAATTCCAAATCGAATTGTGAGCGGAGAGGCCGATACTATAAAGTCAGGATCCATACCTGTTTAACACCTTGATTCTCTCAAAGCCCTTTCTAGTCAGTGCCCATCCATTAACCACCTCTTTCTTCATCTGCGTGAAACCCGCTGTTCAAGTAGACACTTCCTTCTTCCACTCCACCTCCTCCCCCGCTCTAGAAAGTGGACTTTTCGCCTACGCACATAAGGAACTTAGTTTTATTTCGCTTTGCCTGACGCCTACCGACTGTCATGCGACAGAAAAGAATGACGTTTCTTGCGAAAAAAGTAAATCATCTCTAGAAAGTGATGCGCTTACTCTCGACAAAAGACAACGACGCCACACCTCTGATCTCCACTTCTCTCTTCGATGCCTTATTTATTTATCCTACTCGCGATGCTGATAGAATAAATTATCTTTCAATGGCTTACGTGCTTGTGTTTTAATTTGCCCTGAATAATGCTTAATGACAAGTTTGCGTAATTACGTCAAAAAGATAAATGTAGTGTTTACTGAAAAACCATACCAAAACTTAGTGTTTCTGGGATACTACCAGGCCAGGACACAAAATATCATAATTGTAGATGGTACAAAAAATAGATTTTGGCCATTTTCAAGCAAATGAATAAGATTGAAATGCTCCATATTTGGAATGAAATGGATAAAAACTCAAAGGGTATTCAGAATCCAATGGTGAAATAAACGTACAAACACTAATTAACTCGATTTTGTGGTGATCCGAATGAATAAAACTAAAATAGCGTACAACCCCGAATGCCTATTTGGAGGTCTGAAGCCAGAAAATCTGGTGAAAACTAATATAGATACGGAAATCTATAGATTATTATGCCATAAAATGAAATAGTCATACGAACACTTTAGTTTGCGGTGGTCGTCAGAGTAGGAACCGAGGGCTCTACGTTCGTTTACACTAATTGCAACCAAAGGACCAGGAGGCATATCAAATTGGTTATTTGTAGTTCTAGTATTAAGGATAATGTGGTCTCACTACGTACAAAACAAAATGTAAGAATTTAGTTGTTAATTTAAGTCTAGGTCTTGATAACAGGTTACTTAGGGCACCACTATTGAAACACAGGCGGGTGATCCGCCCACCAAGGTATGCCGGTAGGCCTCACACGCTTCTCAAAGTTAGAAATGCATATTTTTCTCAATTTTTTTTTCGTCTTCAGTGTAATACGATAGTGATTTATCCCTCGGTTCTGGTGGGGCGCCACTTTTGACTTCGAATTAGCCCCCCT